>NC_143037.1:57997500-58202500 GCF_057628025.1 Oncorhynchus mykiss
TTACTCTCTACAACTCACCTCCATTTCCCTCCAAAACATTCACAGTGATAATATCCCAACTACTCCAACAGAATGCTACAGAACGAACAATAACCTTATAGCTACGGACGGTGGGAGACATGTTTGTGGTTGCTAAGAGAAGAAGGTTGTGTCCTAAATGGTACCAAAACAAACGGGTGGCTAGGAAACCCTTTACATTCCTACATTTGAGCCAACCACGGACCAAGCCAGGCGGTCCAGATCATTCTCTGGGAGATGGAAAACACAATGATCTGGGAAGGGGGTTGGGGGGTGTTCCCAGTGCTGTGGACTGGGCGATGCTCCCAGGATGAGGCTGGGGGGCTGTCCAAGAGGCGGATCCAGGAGTGACAGGCAGGCACCCGGACCAGGAATCAGCCAGACCAGGGTGTATCACTCCAACTCCCTCCATCCCTCCCTCCCTTGCCTGTTGAGCTGCTATACTGATATACTCCTATCCACTCCTCCGCTCTCTGTTTACGATCCTCTCTTCCCTTCTACACCGTCCTCCCAACACCACCACCATCACAACCCTGACTCCCACACCTCTTCATTTTTTAACATTTATTTCACCTTTATTTAACCAGATAGGCCAGTTGAGAACAAATTCTCACTTACAATTGAGACCTGGCCAAGATAAAGCAAAGCAGTGCGACAAAAACAACAACACAGAGTTACACATGGAATAAATAAGCGTACAGTCAATAACACAATAGAAAATGTGTATATGTGTTACGGTGCGTGAATGAGGACCCAAAAGCGAATTAACGTAAACAGAGCTTCTTTAATGACAAAACATAGGTAGGCTCAGATGGACCGGCAGATTCCGACAGGACAGGACAAGGTTGCAGCAAACATGACGATAGTCTGGTTCAGGCATGAATAACACAAACAAGAATCCGACAAAGACAGAAACAAAAACAGAGAGAGATATAGAGGACTAATCAGAGGGAAAAAGGGAACAGGTGGGAAAAGGGGTGACGAGGTAGTTAGGAGGAGACAAGGAACAGCTGGGGGAAAGAGGGGGAGAAAAGGTAACCTAATAACGACCAGCAGAGGGAGACAGGGTGAAGGGAAAGGACAGAAACAAGACACAACATGACAATACATGACAGTACCCCCCCACTCACCGAGCGCCTCCTGGCGCACTCGAGGAGGAAACCTGGCGGCAACGGAGGAAATCATCGATCAGCGCACGGTCCAGCACGTCCCGAGAGGGAACCCAACTCCTCTCCTCAGGACCGTACCCCTCCCAATCTACTAGGTACTGATGACCACGGCCCCGAGGACGCATGTCCAAAATCCTACGGACCCTGTAGATGGGTGCGCCCTCGACAAGGATGGGGGGGGGGGGGAAGACGAGCGGGGGCGCGAAGAACGGGCTTGACACAGGAGACATGGAAGACCGGGTGGACGCGACGAAGATATCGCGGAAGAAGAAGTCGAACTGCGACAGGATTAATGATCTGGGAAATACGGAACGGACCAATGAACCGCGGGGTCAACTTGCGAGAAGCGGTCTTAAGGGGAAGGTTCTGAGTGGAGAGCCAAACTCTCTGACCGCGACAATATCTAGGACTCTTAGTTCTACGCTTATTAGCAGCCCTCACAGTCTGCGCCCTATAACGGCAAAGTGCAGACCTGACCCTCTTCCAGGTGCGCTCGCAACGTTGGACAAAAGCCTGAGCGGAGGGGACGCTGGACTCGGCGAACTGAGATGAGAACAGCGGAGGCTGGTACCCGAGGCTACTCTGAAAAGGAGATAGCCCGGTCGCAGACGAAGGAAGCGAGTTGTGGGCGTATTCTGCCCAGGGGAGCTGTTCTGACCAAGACGCAGGGTTGCGAAAAGAAAGACTGCGTAAGATGCGACCAATAGTCTGATTGGCCCGTTCTGCTTGACCGTTAGACTGGGGGTGAAAGCCGGAAGAGAGACTGACGGAAGCCCCAATCAAACGGCAAAACTCCCTCCAAAATTGAGACGTGAATTGCGGACCTCTGTCCGAAACGACGTCTGACGGAAGGCCATGAATTCTGAAAACATTCTCGATGATGATTTGTGCCGTCTCTTTAGCAGAAGGAAGCTTAGCAAGGGGAATAAAATGAGCCGCCTTAGAGAACCTGTCGACAACCGTAAGAATAACAGTCTTCCCCGCTGACAAAGGCAGTCCGGTGACAAAATCTAAGGCGATGTGAGACCACGGTCGAGAGGGAATGGGCAGCGGCCTGAGACGGCCGGCAGGAGGGGAGTTACCGGACTTAGTCTGCGCGCAGACCGAACAAGCAGCCACGAAGCGACGCGTGTCATGCTCCCGGGTGGGCCACCAAAAACGCTGGCGAATGGAAGCAAGCGTACCCCGAACGCCAGGGTGGCCGGCTAACTTGGCAGAGTGAGCCCACTGAAGAACGGCCAGACGAGTAGGAACGGGAACGAAAAGAAGGTTCCTGGGACAAGCGCGCGGCGACGGAGTTTGAGTGAGTGCTTGCTTTACCTGCCTCTCAATTCCCCAGACAGTCAACCCGACAACACGCCCCTCAGGGAGAATCCCCTCGGGGTCAGTGGAGGCTACTGAAGAACTGAAGAGACGAGATAAAGCATCAGGCTTGGTGTTCTTAGAGCCCGGACGATAAGAAATCACGAACTCGAAACGAGCGAAAAACAGCGCCCAGCGCGCCTGACGCGCATTAAGTCGTTTGGCAGAACGGATGTACTCAAGGTTCCTATGGTCAGTCCAAACGACAAAAGGAACGGTCGCCCCCTCCAACCACTGTCGCCATTCGCCTAGGGCTAAGCGGATGGCGAGCAGTTCGCGGTTTCCCACATCATAGTTACGTTCCGACGGCGACAGGCGATGAGAAAAATACGCGCAAGGGTGGACCTTGTCGTCAGAGAGGGAGCGCTGAGAAAGAATGGCTCCCACGCCCACCTCTGACGCGTCAACCTCGACAACGAACTGTCTAGTGACGTCAGGTGTAACAAGGATAGGTGCGGATGTAAAACGATTCTTGAGGAGATCAAAAGCTCCCTGGGCGGAAACGGACCACTTAAAGCACGTCTTGACAGAAGTAAGGGCTGTGAGAGGAGCTGCCACCTGACCGAAACTACGGATGAAACGACGATAGAAGTTCGCGAAGCCGAGAAAGCGCTGCAGCTCGACGCGTGACTTAGGGACGGGCCAATCAATGACAGCTTGGACCTTAGCGGGATCCATCTTAATGCCTTCAGCGGAAATAACAGAACCGAGAAATGTGACGGAGGAGGCATGAAAAGAGCACTTCTCAGCCTTCACAAAAAGACAATTCTCTAAAAGGCGCTGGAGGACACGTCGAACGTGCTGAACATGAATCTGGAGTGACGGTGAAAAAATCAGGATATCGTCAAGGTAAACGAAAACAAAGATGTTCAGCATGTCTCTCAGGACATCATTGACTAATGCCTGAAAGACAGCTGGAGCGTTAGCGAGGCCGAAAGGAAGAACCCGGTATTCAAAGTGCCCTAACGGAGTGTTAAACGCCGTCTTCCACTCGTCCCCCTCCCTGATGCGCACGAGATGGTAAGCGTTACGAAGGTCCAACTTAGTGAAAAACCTGGCTCCCTGCAGGATCTCGAAGGCTGAAGACATAAGAGGAAGCGGATAACGATTCTTCACTGTTATGTCATTCAGCCCTCGATAATCTATGCAGGGGCGCAGGGACCCGTCCTTCTTCTTAACAAAAAAAAACCCTGCTCCGGCGGGAGAGGAGGAGGGGACTATGGTACCGGCGGCAAGAGCTACAGACAAATAATCTTTGAGAGCCTTACGTTCGGGAGCCGACAGAGAGTATAGTCTACCCCGGGGGGGAGTGGTTCCCGGAAGGAGATCAATACTACAATCATACGACCGGTGTGGAGGAAGAGAGGTGGCCCTGGACCGACTGAACACCGTGCGCAGACCGTGATATTCCTCCGGCACCCCTGTCAAATCACCAGGCTCCTCCTGTGAAGAAGAGACAGAGGAAACAGGAGGGATAGCAGACATTAAACATTTCACATGACAAGAGACGTTCCAGGAGAGGATAGAATTACTAGACCAATTAATGGAAGGATTATGGCAAACTAGCCAGGGATGGCCCAAAACAACAGGTGTAAAAGGTGAACGAAAAATTAAAAAATAAATGGTTTCGCTATGATTACCAGAAACAGTGAGGGTTAAAGGTAGCGTCTCACGCTGAATCCTGGGGAGAGGACTACCATCCAGGGCGAACAAGGCCATGGACTCCCTTAACTGTCTGAGAGGAATGTCATGTTCCCGAGCCCAGGTCCATAAAACAGCCCTCCGCCCCAGAGTCTATTAAGGCACTGCAGGAAGCTGACGAACCGGTCCAGCGTAGATGGACCGACAAGGTAGTGCAGGATCTTGAAGGAGAGACAGGAGTAGTAGCGCTCACCAGTAGCCCTCCGCTTACTGATGAGCTCTGGCTTTTACTGGACATGAAGTGACAAAATGACCAGCAGAACCGCAATAGAGACAGAGGCGGTTGGTGATTCTCCGTTCCCTCTCCTTAGTCGAGATGCGGATACCTCCCAGCTGCATAGGCTCAGCACCCGAGCCGGCAGAGGAAGATGGTAGTGATGCGGAGAGGGGGGCAACGGAGAACGCGAGCTCCTTTCCACGAGCTCGGTGACGAAGATCAACCCGTCGCTCAATGCGAATAGCGAGTTCAATCAAGGAATCCACGCTGGAAGGAACCTCCCGGGAGAGAATCTCATCCTTTACCTCTGCGCGGAGACCCTCCAGAAAACGAGCGAGCAAAGCCGGCTCGTTCCAGCCACTGGAGGCAGCAAGAATGCGAAACTCAATAGAGTAGTCTGTTATGGATCGATTACCTTGATATAGGGAAGACAGGACCCTGGAAGCCTCCTCCCCAAAAACAGATCGATCAAAAACCCGTATCATCTCCTCCTTAAAGTCCTGATACTGGTTAGTACACTCAGCCCTTGCCTCCCAGATTGCCGTGCCCCACTCACGAGCCCGTCCAGTAAGGAGAGATATGACGTAGGCGACACGAGCAGTGCTCCTGGAGTAAGTGTTGGGCTGGAGAGAAAACACAATATCACACTGGGTGAGGAACGAGCGGCATTCAGTGGGCTCCCCAGAGTAACACGGCGGGTTATTGATTCTGGGCTCCGGAGATTCGAAAGCCCTGGAAGTGGCCGGTGGATCGAGGCGGAGATGGTGAACCTGTTCTGTGAGGTTGGAGACTTGGATGGCCAGGGTCTCAACGGCATGTCGAGCAGCAGACAATTCCTGCTCGTGTCTGCCTAGCATCGCTCCCTGGATCTCGACGGCTGAGTGGAGAGGATCCGAAGTCGCTGGGTCCATTCTTGGTCGGATTCTTCTGTTACGGTGCGTGAATGAGGACCCAAAAGCGAATTAACGTAAACAGAGCTTCTTTAATGACAAAACATAGGTAGGCTCAGATGGACCGGCAGATTCCGACAGGACAGGACAAGGTTGCAGCAAACATGACGATAGTCTGGTTCAGGCATGAATAACACAAACAAGAATCCGACAAAGACAGAAACAAAAACAGAGAGAGATATAGAGGACTAATCAGAGGGAAAAAGGGAACAGGTGGGAAAAGGGGTGACGAGGTAGTTAGGAGGAGACAAGGAACAGCTGGGGGAAAGAGGGGGAGAAAAGGTAACCTAATAACGACCAGCAGAGGGAGACAGGGTGAAGGGAAAGGACAGAAACAAGACACAACATGACAATACATGACAATATGTGTATACAGTGTGTGCAAATGAAGTAAGGCGGTAAGGCAATAAATAGGCCATGGTGGTGAAGTAATTACAATTTAGCAAATAACACTGGAGTGATAGATGTGCAGATGAGGATGTGCAAGTATAAATACTGGTGTGTAAAAGAGCAGAAAAAATATTTAAAAATATGGGGATGATGTAGGTAGTTGGTTGGATGGGTTATTTACAGATGGGCTGAGTACAGCTGCAGAGATCGGTAAGCTTCTCTGACAGCAGATGCTTGAATTTAGTGAGGGAGATGTAAGTCTCCAACTTTAGTGATTTTTGCAATTTGATCCAGTCATTGGCAGCAGAGAACTGGAAGGAAAGGCGGCCAAAGTAGGTGTTTGCTTAGGGGATGACCAGTAAAATACACCTGCTGGAGCACGTGCTACGGGTGGGTGTTGCTATGGTGACCAGTGAGCTGAGATAAGGCGGAGCTTTACCTAGTAAAGACTTATAGATGACCTGGAGCCAGTGGGTTTGGCGACGAATATGTAGCGAGGACCAGCCAACGAGAGCATACAGGTTGCAATGGTGGGTAGTATATGGGGCTTTGGTGACAAGACGGATGGCACTGTGAACGACTGCATCCAATTTGCTGAATAGAGTGTTGGAGGCTATTTTGTAAATGACATTGCCGAAGTCGAGGATCGGCAGGATAGCCAGTTTTACGAAGGTATGTTTGGCAGGATGAGTGAAGTAGGCTTTGTTGCAAAATAGGAAGCCGATTCTAGATTTCATTTTGGATTAGAGATGCTTAATGTGAGTCAGGACGGAGAGTTTACAGACACCTAGGTATTTGTAGTTGTCCACATATTCAGAACCGTCCAGAGTAGTGATGCTAGGAGGGCGAGCGGGTGAGGGTGCGGGCAACGATCGGTTGAAGAGCATGCATTTAGTTTTATTAGCATTTAAGAGCAGTTGGAGGCCACGGAAGGAGTGTTGTATGGCATTGAAGCTCGTTTGGAGGCTTATTAACACAGTGTCCAAGGAAGGGCCAGATGTATACAGAATGGTGTCGTCTGCATAGAGGTGGATCAAAGAATCACCAGCAACAAAAGCGACATCATTGATGTATACAGAGAAAAGAGTCGGCCAGAGAATTTAACCTTATGGCACCCCAATAGAGACTGCCAGAGGTCCAGACAAAAGGCTCTCTGATTTGACACACTGAACTCTATCTGAGAAGCAGTTAATGAACCAGGCGAGGCAGTCATTAGAGAAACCAAGGCTGTTGGGTCTGCCGATAAGAATGCGGTGATTGACAGAGTCGAAAGCCTTGGCCAGGTGGAACGAAGACGGCTGCACAGTACTCTTTTTTTAATCGATGGTAGTTATGATATCGCGTGGCTGAGGTGCACCCTTGACCAGCTCGGAAACCAGATTGCATAGCGGAGGAGGTACGTTGGGATTCCAGATGGTCCATGATCTGTTTGTTCACTTGGCTTTCGAAGACTTTAGCGGGGGGGTAGGCACCTTGGGACAGTTGCTGCAGGGGGAGCAGCACTGTTGGCCGGGGTTGGGGTAGCAAGGTGGAAAGTGTGGCCAGCCGTGGAGAAATGCTTATTTAAATTTTTGATTACTGTGGATTTATCAGTGGTG
Source organism: Oncorhynchus mykiss (assembly GCF_057628025.1). NCBI lineage: Eukaryota > Metazoa > Chordata > Actinopteri > Salmoniformes > Salmonidae > Oncorhynchus > Oncorhynchus mykiss. The sequence continues at coordinate 58,004,906 of NC_143037.1, forward strand.
ACAGTGTTTCTTAGCCTCAGTGCAGTGGGCAGCTGAGAGGAGGTACTCTTATTCTCCATGGACTTTACAGTGTCCCAAATCTTTTTGGAGTAAGTGCTGCAGGATGCAAATTTCTGTTTGAAAAAGCTAGCCTTTGCTTTCCTAACTGATTGTGTATATTGGTTCCTGACTTCCCTGAAAAGTTGCATTTTGCGGGGACTATTCGAAGCTAGTGCAGTGCGCCACAGGATGTTTTTGTGCTGGTCAAGGGCAGTCAAGTCTGGAGACAACCAAGGGCTACATCTGTAGTTCTAATTTTTTTTGACAGTGGAATGCTTATTTAAGATGGTGAGGAAGGCATTTTTAAAGAACAACCAGGCATCCTCTACTGACGGGATGAGATCAATATCCTTCCAGGATACCCAAGGCCAGGTCGTTTAGAAAGGCAGAAGTGTTTTAGGGAGCAGTGATAAAGTGATAAAGGGTGGACGTTTGACCGCAGACCCAGAACGGACGCAGGCAATGAGGCAGTGATCGCTGAGATTTAGAGGGCAAGTTAGTCAGGATGATATCTATGAGGATGCCCGTGTTTACGGATTTAGGGTTGTACCTGGTAGATTCCTTGATAATTTGTTTGAGATTGAGGGCATCTAGATTAGATTGTAGGACGGCCGGAGATTAAAGCATATCCCAGTTTAGGTCACCTAACAGTACCATCTCTGAAGATAAATGGTGGAAAATCAATTCACATATGGTGTCCAGGGTACAGTTGGGAGCTGGGGGGGCTCTATAACAAGCGGCAACAGTGAGATAATTTTTTCCCATCGTTGTCAGTGATCAGGGTTACCACCGTCATGTCATCTGCAGATTTAATGATGAGCTGTGCTCAGCCACACATTCGTGGGTGATCAGGGAGTACAGGAAGGGACTAAGCACGCAACCCTGAGGGGTCACTGTGCTGAGGGTCAGTGTGGTGGATGTGTTGTTGCATACTCTCACCAACTGGGTGCGGCCCAATTGGAGTGGGTCCAGGGTGTCTGGGATGATGGTGTTTTATTATTTTATTTTATAATTATTAATTTTATATAATACCTTATATTGAATCTAGGTGTTGAATCATAAACTACAGTGCCTTGCGAAAGTATTCGGCCCCCTTGAACTTTGCGACCTTTTGCCACATTTCAGGCTTCAAACATAAAGATATAAAACTGTATTTTTTTGTGAAGAAACAACAACATCAACAACAACATCATCAACAACAAGTGGGACACAATCATGAAGTGGAATGACATTTATTGGATATTTCCAACTTTTTTAACAAATCAAAAACTGAAAAATTGGGCATGCAAAATTATTCAGCCCCCTTAAGTTAATACTTTGTAGCGCCACCTTTTGCTGTGATTACAGCTGTAAGTCGCTTGGGGTATGACTCTATCAGTTTTGCACATCGAGAGACTGACATTTTTTCCCATTCCTCCTTGCAAAACAGCTCGAGCTCAGTGAGATTGGATGGAGAGCATTTGTGAACAGCAGTTTTCAGTTCTTTCCACAGATTCTCGATTGGATTCAGGTCTGGACTTTGACTTGGCCATTCTAACACCTGGATATGTTTATTTTTGAACCATTCCAATGTAGATTTTGCTTTATGTTTTGGATCATTGTCTTGTTGGAAGACAAATCTCCGTCCCAGTCTCAGGTCTTTTGCAGACTCCATCAGGTTTTCTTCCAGAATGGTCCTGTATTTGGCTCCATCCATCTTCCCATCAATTTTAACCATCTTCCCTGTCCCTGCTGAAGAAAAGCAGGCCCAAAACATGATGCTGCCACCACCATGTTTGACAGTGGGGATGGTGTGTTCAGGGTGATGAGCTGTGAACGTTTTGCATTGTTGCCAAAACGTTCAATTTTGGTTTCATCTGACCAGAGCACCTTCTTCCACATGTTTGGTGTGTCTCCCAGGTGGCGTGTGGCAAACTTTAAACGACACTTTTTATGGATATCTTTAAGAAATGGCTTTCTTCTTGCCACTCTTCCATAAAGGCCAGATTTGTGCAATATACGACTGATTGTTGTCCTATGGACAGAGTCTCCCACCTCAGCTGTAGATCTCTGCAGTTCATCCAGAGTGATCATGGGCCTCTTGGCTGCATCTCTGATCAGTCTTCTCCTTGTATGAGCTGAAAGTTTAGAGGGACGGCCAGGTCTTGGTAGATTTGCAGTGGTCTGATACTCCTTCCATTTCAATATTATCACTTGCACAGTGCTCCTTGGGATGTTTAAAGCTTGGGAAATCTTTTTGTATCCAAATCCGGCTTTAAACTTCTTCACAACAGTATCTCGGACCTGCCTGGTGTGTTCCTTGTTCTTCATGATGCTCTCTGCGCTTTTAACGGACCTCTGAGACTATCACAGTGCAGGTGCATTTATACGGAGACTTGATTACACACAGGTGGATTGTATTTATCATCATTAGTCATTTAGGTCAACATTGGATCATTCAGAGATCCTCACTGAACTTCTGGAGAGAGTTTGCTGCACTGAAAGTAAAGGGGCTGAATAATTTTGCACACCCAATTTTTCAGTTTTTGATTTGTTAAAAAAGTTTGAAATATCCAATAAATGTCGTTCCACTTCATGATTGTGTCCCACTTGTTGTTGATTCTTCACAAAAAAATACAGTTTTATATCTTTATGTTTGAAGCCTGAAATGTGGCAAAAGGTCGCAAAGTTCAAGGGGGCCGAATACTTTCGCAAGGCACTGTATATGCCATGGAATTGGTACATCGAAAGGTCCTCTTTTATATTTTGCATTTGTATGGCGCAGCTGCCAACATTTTTGTCCTCAGATGAAACTGGTATATTTTTCTATTTATGCTAGTTCCTTTCAGCCAATTTGTATCTTTAATACCTGGCAGGCAAACAAGTTCCCTGCCTTCTCTCTTTTACACTTGCCTCCTCCATTTTTGTGGTAGTGCTGCAATCAGTTGGTTGTAAATTTGGATTGAGCAGATATTCCCATATATTTTCCATAACTGCATATGTGACAGGACCCCTCCGTATATATTCATAATAACATTAACAAATATAATATATAATAATATAATATATAATAAATATAATAATCAATAAAGAATGTTTTTTTTATTCATCAGTATATTTGAATTTAACCATAATATTTGTTATATATTTTCTGGAGGATAAAACTGAAATTGTAACCAGCTTTGTACAATATGGCTTTTTTTAGGACTTTAATGAACATTTATTTTCAATTAGTTTGGAATGAGATGTTGTAATCTGTATGAAGGCAAAAGGGCCATTTATTAACAAAGGATGAGCCTTTCTTAATAATCTACTGGAGACCATTTTTGGGTTGAAGTATAATTTATGTATGAGTGAAGCTTTTAGTGAGAGGTGTAAAAGCTTTAATATTTAACAATTTTACCCCCCCCCCCAAACTCATATTCATTATAAATAGGCAAGTTTAATTTTGTCTGGCTTAGCATTCCAAATAAAATGAAATATTTTTTGCTCATTAGATTTAAAAAACGAGTCATCTGGAGTAGGCAGTGCCGTTAGTAAACAAGTAAACAGTGATAGGACCAAAGAGTTAATCAATGTGATTTTTCCATAAATAGACAAGTATTTACCTCTCCATGGTTGCAGAATCGTATCTATTTGAATACATTTCTATTGAAATTAATTGTGGTAAGTTCATTTATATTTTTTGAAATGTGAAAACCAAGTATGTCTACTTCCCCATCCTCCCATTTTATTGGTAAACTGCAAGTTAGTTTAAACAATGTATTTTTAACGATCCAATACGTAATATGGTACATTTGTCATAGTTAGGTTTTAATCCAGAGAGGCTAGAAAAGTGATCAAGATCGTCAAGGAGACTGTGCAGTGATCCAGATTGTGGACTTAAGAAATAACTTCAGCATCAGCATACATTGACACTTTAGTTTTTATTCCCTTGATTTCTAACCCCTTGATGTTCTTGTTGGATCTAATTTTAATAGCAGCATTTCAATGGCCATAATAAATAGATATGGAGACAATGGACAGCCTTGTTTTACTCCTCTTAAAGGCTCAAGACTTTCTGAGAAGTAACCATTATTTACATCTGGGGTTGCTATACATAACTTTAACCAACTATATAAGAGATTTACCAAAATTAAAGTAATCCAGACATTTAAATATAAATTCTTGTCGTACTTTATCCAACGCATTCGTAAAATCTGCTATGATAACCAGGCCTGGTATCTTCAATGTTTCATAATGTTCAATTGTTTCAAGTAATTGTTGTATTGGTAAAACCGTTTTTATTCTATGTGCTATGCATTTCGCCAGGATTTTCACATGGCAACATTGAAGTGTTAGAGGCCTCCAGTTTTTTTAAAGGGACTGGATCTTTATACTTACCACCTAGATCCTGTTTTAGTAGTAATGAGTACCTGAAAGTCTATCGTTTTTCTCAGAGTAATTAAAGGCATGTGAAAGGCACATGACAGCCCACTTGGAGTTTGCCAAAAGGCACCTGAAGGACTCACCATGAGAAACAAGATTCTCTGGTCTGATGAAACCAAGATAGAACTCTTTGGCCTGAATGCCAAGCGTTACGTTTGTAGGAAACCTAGCACCATCCTACGGTGAAGCACGGTGGTAGTAGCATCATGCTTTGGGGATGTTTTTCAGTGGCAGGGACTGGGAGACTAGTCAGGATTGAGGGAATGATGAACGGAGCAAAGTCCAGAGAGATCCCTGATGAAAACCTGCTCCAGAGGACTCAGGACCTCAGACTGGGGCCAAGCTTCCCTTTCCAGCAGGACAGCGACCCTAAGCACACAGCCAAGACAACACTGGAGTGGCTTCGGGACAAGTCTCTTAATGTCCTTGAGTTACCCAGCCAGAGCCCGGACTTGAACCCGATCGAACGTCTCTGGAGAGACCTGAAACTAGCTGTGCAGCAACGCTCCCCATCCAACCTGACAGAGCTTGAGAGGATCTGCAGAGAAGAATGGGAGAAACTCCCCAAATACAGGTTTGCCATCTTGTAGCGTCATACCCAAAAGACTCTATGCTGTAATCACTGCCAAATGAGCTTTAACAAAGTATATATCACCAAACATTTATAAAAAAAACTGTTTTTGCTTTGTCATTATGGGGTTTTGTCTGTAGATTGACGAGGGGAAAAAAATTATTTAATCCATTTTAATCCATTTTAAAATCCAGAATCACATAAACGAGACAACTGACAACAATAAACATGCACAAAACCATGATGGCTCCAGAGGGTTAAATAGGGAAATAATTCAAATGTAATGGGAACCAGGTGTGTACAATCAAAACAAATGGAAAAAGAAATGTAGATCGGTGGAGGCTAGAAAGCCGGTGACGTCGACCGCCGAACGAACAAGGAGAAGCACCAACTTCGGTGGAAGTCGTGACAGTAACCCCCCCCCCCCCCCCCCCCTTGACACGCAGCTCCAGCAGCGCGCCGACACCGGCCTCGGGGACGACCCGTAGGACGAGGTGCAGGACGATCCGGTTGGAGACGGTGAAATTCCTGCAGTAAGGAAGGATCCAGGTTGTCCTCCATCTCCTACGGACCTCCCAACGCCTTGAGTCCATGATGGCTCGCACAGTATACGCCGGGGACACCTCGATGTCCAGGGGGGTGGGGGAACCTCCCGCACCTCAGACTGCTGGAACAGACCAGCCACCACCGGCCTGAGGAGAGACACATGGAACGAGGGGTTAATACTGCAATCAGGAGGGAGCTGTAACCTATAACAAACCTTGTTCCGTCTCCTCAGGACTTTAAATGGCCCCACAAACCGCGGACCCAGCTTCCTGCAGGGCGCTCGCCTTCTGCCGCCTGATGGCCCATTGCGGGCGCACATGGGCAGCGTCCCATGTTTCTTCCGAGCACCGAAACCATTCGTCCACCGCAGGTGCTTCAATCTGGCTCTGATGCCACGGTGTCAGGACCGGCTGATAACCTAGTACACATTGAAAAGGAGATAGGTTAGTGGAGGAGTGGCGGAGGGAGTTTTGGGCCATCTCTGCACAGGGGATGAAAGCCACCCACTCCCCCGGCAATACGACCGCAGAAACCTACCCACATCCTGGTTAACTCTCTCCACCTGCCCGTTACTGTCAGGGTGAAAACCTGAGGTGAGACTGACCGAGACCCCCAGGCGTTCCATAAACACCCTCCAGACCATAGACGTGAACTGGGGACCCCGATCAGAAACTATATCCTCAGGCACCCCGTAGTGCCGGAAGACGTGGGTTAATAGGGCCTCCGCAGTCTGTAGAGCCGTAGGGAGACCGGGCAAAGGGAGGAGACGGCAGGACTTAGAAAACCAATCCACAACAACCAGGATCGTGGTGTTTCGCTGTGACGGAGGAAGATCCGTCACGAAATCCACCGATAGGTGTGACCACGGCCGCTGTGGAACGGGTAGGGGTTGTAATTTCCCTCTCGGCAGGTGTCTAGGTGCCTTGCACTGGGCGCACACCAAGCAGGAAGACATAAAGCAGGAAGACATAAACCCTCACGTCCTTAGCTAAAGTGGGCTACCAGTACTTCCCACTAAGACAGCACACTGTCCGACCGATGCCAGGAGGGTGACGTGTGAGCCCAACAGATCAAACGATCACGGACAGCAGACGGAACATACAGATGCCCAACTGGACACTGGTTGGGAGTGGGCTCTGTACATAACGCCCGCTCGATGTCCTCGTCCACCCCCCATACCACCAGTGCCACCAGGCAAGAAGCCGGAAGTATGGGAGTGGGATCCGTGGACCATTCCTCTGTGTCATACATCCGGGACAGTGCGTATGCCTTAGCGTTCTGGGAACCTGGTCTGTAGAAAAGGGTGAAAACAAAACGGGTGAAAAACATGGCCCACCTTGCCTGACGAGGGTTCAGTCTCCTTGTCGCCCGGATGTACTCCAGATTGAGGTGGTCAGTCCAGATGAGGATAGGGTGTTTAGCCCCCTCAAGTCAATGCCTCCACGCCTTCAGAGCCTTGACAACAGCCAACAGCTCCCAATCACCTACATCATAGTTTCACTCCGCCGGTCTGAGCTTCTTCGAAAAGAAAGCACAGGGGTGGAGCTTTGGTGGCGTACCCGAGCGCTGAGACAGCACAGCTCCTTTCCCAGCCTCGGACGCGTCCACCTCTACTATAAATGCCAAATAGGGATCAGGATGAGCCAGCACGGGAGCCGAGGTAAACAGAGCCTTCAGGTGACCAAAAGCCCTGTCCGACCCAGCTGACCACTGCAGTCGCACTGCCCCCCCCTTTAGCAAAGAGGTAATGGGAGCCGAATGTATCCCTGTCCCAGAGATTTGGAGACATATGTTTCCATAACCGCCGTCTCCTGCTGTGACAAAGGATTACACGTGACTCTGGGATGTTCTGCGTATACCAGGAGATTTATCGCACAATCCCCCAGTCGAAGGGGTGGTAATTGAGTCACCTTCACTCAGAGTGGCTGTGCATAGTGGAGACCTGGTTTGGACTCTCCACCTTAGTTGAACCTATGGAAACACCTACACACCTCCCTGAGCACTGACGTGACCATCCCTTGAGAGCCCCCTGTTTCCACGAAATAGGATCATGATCGGCCAACCAGGGATGCCCTAACACCACAGGAAATGCAGGTGGATCGATCAGGAAGAGACCAATTCTCTCCTTATGATTCCCCTGCGTTATCATACATAGTGGAGCTGTGACCTCCCTGATCGGTCCCGACCCTAAAGGACGACTATCTAAGGCATGTACAGGAAAGGGCACATCAACAGGAACAATAGGGATCCCTAATCTAATTACAAATGACCGATCAATAAAGTTCCCAGCTGCACCTGACTCTACTAGCGCCTTATGCTGGGAATGCGGGGAAATCTCAGGAAATGTTTTTATACACACGTGCGAAACAGGAAGCTCTGGGTGAGTCGGGTGCCTAGTCACCTGGGATGATCCACCAGTGCCCTGCCTGCTGCCTCGACTCACTGGAGAACCTCCCCAGCACCGACCACCAGTATGTCCTCTGTGGCCAAAGGTGGTGAAGGGAATGCCCCCCTCCGGTTCCCCTCATAGCAGCACCTCCTAGCTCCATTGGTGTCGGATCTGATGTGCTGGGGGATGGAACTGACGGACCCCGATCTGGATGTCCGCGGGAGACCAACAGGTTATCCAGCCTGATGGATAGGTCTACCAGCTGGTCAAAGGTAAGGGTGGTGTCCCTGCAGGCTAGCTCCCTACGAACATCCTCGCGTAGACCACACATGTAGTGTCCGATCAGGGCCCGCTCATTCCATCCCGTGCCGGCGGCCAGAGTTCGAAAGTCCTCATCCCCTGTCTGAGATGATACAAGCGTTCCCCCGCCCCTCTCCCTTCAATTGGATGATCGAAAACCGCCCGGAAGCGGAGGGTAAAATCCTCATAATTGTCCAACATCTGTCCTTCCCTTCACCAGACTGCGTTCGCCCATTCGAGTGCTCTACTAGTCAGACAGGAGATGAGGGCGTTCACACTTTCGCGTCCCGAAGGAGCTGGGTGAACGGTTGCCAGATAGAGCCCCAGCTGGAGTAGGAACCCCTGGCACCCGTTCCATCGTATACCCTCGGGAGCGCGAGCCGAATCTCACTGGATCCAGGTGAAGGAGGGGTGGACAGCGGTGTGGGTTGTTGTGGGAGCTGGGGTTATGATGGTTATGATGATGGGTTTGCAGGAAAACCCCCTCTCTCCCATCTCTCCATGGTTTGTAGCACGCGATCCATGGCTGTGCAGAGACTTTGCAACATAGTCGCGTGCTGGTGGACGCGCTCCTCCATAGGTAGAGGGCTGTGTGCACCTGCTGAATCCATTTGATGGTGCGTGTTTCTGTCAGAGTCTAGGTGATGTGGGTAAGGCGGAGTCAGGCGCAGGACACAGAGATGAGTAATAATAGTAACTTTACTCAAAAATAATCTTCCAACAAGGGGAACGAATATCCATAATTACATAAATGAGACAACTGACAACAATAAACACACAGAAAACCATGATGGCTCCAGAGGGTTAAATAGGGAAATAATTCAAATGTAATGGGAACCAGGTGTGTACAATCAAAACAAAACAAATGGAAAAAGAAATGTAGATCAATGGAATCTAGAATCTATCATCTGTATAAAGCTGCTGCCTATGCTGTCTGACAAATTCACTATTTTAGTAGTTCTTCAAAGTAAATAAGGCATCCTTTTATGACTGCTGAATACCAATAATCAATCACTTAGATCATGTATTTTCAGGTAGTGATACCTCACCAAACAACTGCTCTCTATCTCTCTCGAACGCATATTTATCCATCTCTTCCATAGCAGGCCTAAAAGAAACACAGACAGGACAAGTAGGCGCGCAATGGATTATGGACACTGTAGTTAATTTCCAAGTTTCCTGCACTAAACTATGTAGAATATTTGCCTGTTGGAAACTACAACTCCCTACTACATCACACAGTTCGGGCTTGATCTGATTTATCTCTAGAGAAACTGTGCAATGTGCACATTGAACTCACAGAAAAAAAAATGAATTAAGTGGAATTTAAAAAAATGGAACTGTCATCGGTCAATTAGTTGTTTAAAAAGCGAGAAATAACCAACATTTTGGTGAATCACTCGGCGCTACCGAAATGGCACCCTAATCCGTATACAGTGCATTACTTTTGACCAGGACCCATAGGGAATCAGGTGCCACTTCAGACCCAAAGAAACACAACACACTATCATGGTGTCCTGTCAAACTGCTAACTGAATAATACCTCAAAAGGCAGCGGAAGTGACTCCTATCCTTGTTCTAAAGGGAATAGATGAAGAGATAAGATTGCCTAAATCCATGTGAAAAAATGCAACATTTTAGTGGACAAGATATTTGGGTGAGAGTGTCTTTACGGTACGTAGAAGTGGGTGTGTATCAAAGGCACAAGGCGAGACCCAGATGTAGACACAGGAGGCAGATGGTTGGAGTCTTACACTGTTTATTAATACAAAAAGGGATAGGCAAGAGAAGGGTCATGTACAGGCAAAAGGTCAAAACCATTTCAGAGTCCAATAGGTCCTGAAGAGCAGGCAGATTCAAGGTCAGGGCAGGAAGGATGATCAAGCAGAGTCAGGCGGTGGTCAGAACCGGGAAGACTAGCAAAAGAGAATAGCGTACGGGGAAAAACACGCTGGTTCACTTGACTGAACATGCCAGACGAACTGGCACAGAGAGACTGGAAACACAGGGATAAATACACTGGGGGAAATAAGCAACACCTGGAGGGGGTGGAGACAATCACAGGGACAGGTGAAACAGATCAGGGTATGACAGTGTGGCATCTCTTCTGCACACTCTTTCTCTAACATTGTTGCGTGTGATGTGGCTGTATTGTTTGAGTGCTGCAGTCTTAACCTTTGCTCCTGTGGTCCTCTTGTCCTTGCCCTGCCTGGCCCTGCCCTGGTGGCAAAGTGGCCCTGTTGCCCTACAGGTTGCAAATCCCCTCCAACACAAACGGGGCTGTTGTGACACGACAGAGATAAGCCCTGCCGCTCTCAGACCAAACACACTCATAGGGCCATGGGAAAAGAGAGGCCAGCTACAATGTAGGAGAGTGTGTGGGTATAACATTGTGTGTGTGTGTGTGTGTGTGTGTGTGTGTGTGTGTGTGTGTGTGTGTGTGTGTGTGTGTGTGTGTGTGTGTGTGTGTGTGTTCAAGGTTCTTCTGGGCGTGGGCCCTGTAAGATTGTTTTGTCCCGTCACTTATCAGTGTTTGAGTGTCCTTGAGCAACACTTCTACACACGGACCACTTCTACACATTGACTACTTCCTATCTATCAGAGCTGGCCTTCATACGGTGACAGTGACTGGGCTGGATATGAAGATGGAGGAGAAAATAGACTATAACAGGAACAGGAAAAGAGGAGCAGAAATAGAGGAATGTGGAACAATGATAAAAAGGAAAGGTAAGATATATTTACTACGTCATACCCGGGGGGGGGGGGGGGGGGGAATACAGGCACATCTCAATGCACAGAGATTCATTAACTACAGAAAACACTGTAGGGGAGAGGGATGAAAGTATTCGGAATTAATGGGTATGTTGCAGGGGGGGAGAGAGTGTGTTATGGGAATAAGTAACGCTCCTCGGGGGGAGAAGGAACGCTCCTCAGGGGGATAAGGAACGCTCTTCAGGGGGATAAGGAACGCTCCTCAGGGGGATAAAGAATGCTCCTCGGGGGGGATAAGGAACGCTCCTCGGGGGGGATAAGGAACGCTCATCGGGGGATAAGGAACGCTCCTCGGGGGGATAAGGAATGCTCCTCGGGGGGATAAGGAACGCTCCTCGGGGGGATAAGGATGTGTGCCAGAGGGACAGAACAGAGAGCTGTGTTGTAAGGATAGGTAAACCTGCTGGAGGGATGGAGAGAATGTGCTAGAGATGAGTATGCGTGTTAGAGGGATAAGGGAGGGGTGTGTTGGATGGAGGGAGGATGAGGAGGAGAGGAGGAAGATGGGGGGATCCCCTAGGGACAGTAAAAAGGCTTATGTAAGCCCCCCAGCCTAGCAGACGAGAGAAGAGCAGCCAGTCACAGACGGTTACTTCTGTTGAAATGAGCACAGAGACAACAGTGATGACGGCCAACATCCCAGACAACTCCCCTGAGTCTACACACACACACTAATGCACATACACACTCAGAGACACCAACACACACAGACACACTTAGAGACACCGACACACACAGAGACAACAGTGATGATGACCAACATCCCAGACAACATCCCTGAGTCTACACACACACACTAATGCACATACACACTCAGAGACACCGACACACACAGACACACTCAGAGACACCGACACACACAGACACACTTAGAGACACCGACACAGACAGACACACTTAAAGACACCGACACACACAGACACACTTAGAGACACCGAGACACACAGACACACTCAGTGACACCGACACACACAAACACACTTAGAGACACCGACACACACAGAGACAACAGTGATGATGACCAACATCCCTGAGTCTACACACACACACTAATGCACATACACACTCAGAGACACCGACACACACAGAGACAACAGAGATGATGACCAACATCCCAGACAACTCCCCTGAGTCTACACACACACACTAATGCACATACACACTCAGAGACACCGACACACTTGGAGACACCGACACATACAGAGACAACAGTGATGATGGCCAACATCCCAGACAACTCCCCTGAGTCTACACACACACACTAATGCACATACACACTCAGGGACACAGACACACACAGACACACTTAGAGACACCGACACACACAGAGACAACAGTGATGATGACCAACATCCCAGACAACTCCCCTGAGTCTACACACACACACTAATGCACATACACACTCAGAGACACCGACACACTTGGAGACACCGACACATACAGAGACAACAGTGATGATGGCCAACATCCCAGACAACTCCCCTGAGTCTACACACACACACTAATGCACAAACACACTTAGAGACACCAACACACACAGACACACTCAGAGACACCGACACACACAGACACACAGCGCACGCACACCCCAACCCAACTACCTCTATACTACACCCCATCACAACTACCTCTAAACTTCACCCCTTCACACCCCAACCCAACTACCTCTATACTACACCCCATCACAACTACCTTTATACTACACCCCTTCACACCCCAACCCAACTACCTCTATACTACACCCCATCACAACTACCTCTATACTACACTCCTATCCCACCCCAACCACCTCTATACTACACCCCTATCACACCCCAACCCAACTACCTCTATACTACACCCCATCACACCCCAACTACCTCTATACTAGACCCCATCACAACTATCTCTATACTACACCCCTATCACACCCCAACCCAACTACCTCTATACTAGACCCATCACAACTACCTCTATACTACACCCTTATCACACCCCAACCCAACTATCTCTATACTACACACCCCAACCCAACTACCTCTATACTAGACCCATCACAACTACCTCTATACTACACCCTTATCACACCCTTATCACACCCCAACCCAACTACCTCTATACTACACCCGTATCACACCCCAACCCAACTACCTCTATACTACACCCCATCACAACTACCTCTATACTACACCCCTATCACACCCCAACCCAACTACCTCTATAATACACCCCATCACACCCTAACCCAACTACCTCTATACTAGACCCCATCACAACTACCTCTATACTACACCCCTTCACACCCCAACCCAACTACCTCTATACTACACCCCTATCACACCCCAACCTAACTACCTCTATACTACACCCCATCACACCCTAAACCAACTACCTCTATACTACACCCCAACCCAACTACCTCTATACTACACTCCTATCACACCCCAACCCAACGACCTCTATACTACACCCCATCACACCCCAACCCAACTACCTCTATACTAGACCCCATCACAACTACCTCTATACTACACCCCTATCACACCCCACCCCAACTACCTCTATACTACACCCCTATCACACCCCAAACCAACTACCTCTATACTACACCCCTATCACACCCCAAACAAACTACCTCTATATTACACCCCATCACAACTACCTCTATACTACACCCCAACCCAACTACCGCTATACTACACCCCATCACAACTACCTCTATACTACACCCCATCACAACTACCTCTATACTACACCCCTATCACACCCCAACCCAACTACCTCTATACTAGACCCCATCACAACTACCTCTATACTACACCCCTTCACACCCCAACCCAACTACCTCTATACTAGACCCCATCACAACTACCTCTATACTAGACCCCAACCCAACTACCTCTATACTACACCCCATCACTCCCCAGTCCTGAAGATCAGTGCTCTATCATAATTATTAATGTTGTCTAAATCCAAAACACACATACACACACACCCATACTGCCCACCAAACACACTTGAATTGCTGCACTCACACAGACTGGCCACAAAAGCCAAAACGGGAGCGGATGACATCATTCCATTCATGTAGATAGAGGGGAAGAGGAGAGAAGAGAAGGACTGGGAATGATTAGAGAAGGTAAATACTACCATGTGCTGTGTAAGAGAAGGCAGTATGTTGTAGGCTGCCAGTCACACAACTATTCACATCAACCCTGATACAGACCTGATACAGACCTGATACAGACCTGATACAGACGCAACAAAGACACAGAGAGGAGACGGACCATCAGTTACCCACAGAGGCACCATCATGGGTGTGTGAGGGGGAGAATGGGTATTATGTCCACATGTTTGTGTGTAATGATGTCATGCCATGAGAAAGAGAGAGGGAGCGAGCGAGCGAGAGAGAGAGAGGGTGAGTGAGTGAGTGAGTGAGTGAGTGTATGTATGAAGGTACATTATCATCCTGATTGATCTTTGTTTTACACACACGCGCGTGCACTCACACACATATTCTTGTACAGCTAACCTTGTGGAACCACACAATTTAGTCCTGGCTAAAGCACGGCTGGCCATGCTTTCCTCCTGGCTACCCCAATCCTGGCCAACAGCTCCTCACCCCCCGCAGCAACTTGCCCGAGCTTCCCCAGCTTCTCCTTCACCCAAATCCAGATAGCTGATGTTCTGAAAAAGCTGCAAAACCTGGACCCGTACAAATCAGCTGGGCTAAACAATCTGGACCCTTTTCTAAAGTTTTCCGGCGCCATTGTTGCAACACCTATTACTAGCCTGTTCAACCTCTCTTTCGTATCGTCTGAGATTCCTAAAGATTGGAAAGCTGCCGCGGTCATCCCCCTCTTCAAAGGGGGTGACACTCTAGACCCAAACTGTTACAGACCTATATCCATCCTGTCCTGCCTTTCTAAAGTCTTTGAAAGCCAAGTTAACAAACAGATCACTGACCATTTCGAATCCCACCGTACCTTCATTCGCTATGCAATCCGGTTTTCGAGCTGGTCACGGGTGCACCTCAGCCACGCTCAAGGTACTAAACAATATCATAACCGCTATCGATAAAAGACAGAACTGTGCAGCTGTCTTCATCGACCTGGCCAAGGCTTTTGACTCTGTCAGTCACCACATTCTTATCGGCAGACTCAACAGCCTTGGTTTCTCTAATGACTGCCTCGCCTGGTTCACCCACTACTTCTCCGACATAGTTCAGTGTGTCAAATCGGAGAGCCTGTTGTCCGGACCTCTGGCAGTCTCTATGGGGTACCACAGGGTTCAATTCTCAGGCCGACTCTTTTCTCTGTATACATCAACGATGTCGCTCTTGCTGCGGGTGATTCCCTGATCCACCTCTTTGCAGACAACACCATTCTGTATACATCTGGCCCTTCGTTGGACACTGTGTTAATTAACCTCAAAACGAGCTTCAATGCCATACAACACTCCTTCCGTGGCCTCCAACTGCTTAAACGCTAGTAAACCCAAATGCATGCTCTTCAACCGATCGCTGCCCGCATCCGCCCACCCGACTAGCATCACTACTCTGGACGGTTCTGACTTAGAATATGTGGACAACTACAAATACCTAGGGGTCTGGCTAGACTGTAAACTCTCCTTCCAGACTCATATTAAACATCTCCAATCCAAAATGAAATCTAGAATCGGCTTCCTATTTCGCAACAAAGCATCCTTCACTCATGCCGCCAAACATACCCTTTGTAAAACTGACTATCCTACCGATCCTCGACTTCGGCGATGTCATTTACAAAATTGCTTCCAATACTCTACCCAGCAAACTGGATGCAATCTATCACTGTGCCATCCGTTTTGTCACCAAAGCCCCTTATACCACCCACCACTGCGACCTGTATGCCCTCGTTGGCTGGCCCTCGCTACATATTCGTCGCCAGACCCACTGGCTCCAGGTCATCTATAAGTCTTTACTAGGTAAAGCTGCTCCTTATCTCAGCTCCCTGGTCACGATAACAACACCCACCCGTAGCACGTGCTCCAGCAGGTATATCTCACTGGTCATCCCCAAAGCCAACACCTCCTTTGGCCGCCATTCCTTACAGTTCTCTGCTGCCAATGATTGGAACGAATTGCAAAAATTGCTGAAGCTGGAGACATATTTCCCTCACTAACTTTAAACATCAGCTATCTGAGCAGCAAACTAATCGCTGTAGCTGTACATAGCCCATCTGTAAATAGCCCATCTGTAAATAGCCCACACAATCTACCTACCTCATCCCCATAGTTTTTATTTACTTTTCTGCTCTTTTGCACACCAGTATTTCTACTTGCACATCACCATTTGCTCATCTATCACTCCAGTGTTAATATGCTAAATTGTAATTACTTCACTACTATGGCCTATTTATTGCCTTACCTCCTCACGCCATTTGTACACACTGTATATAGACTTTCTTTTTTTCTATTGTGTTATTGACGGTACGCTTGTTTATTCCATGTGTAACTCTGTGTTGTTGTTTGTGTCGAACTGCTTTGCTTTATCTTGGACAGGTCGCAGTTGTAAATGAGAACTTGTTCTCAACTAGTTAAATAAATGTGAAATAAAAAATAAAAAGTCCCATTCAAAATCCTATTTTCCCTGACCCCTAACCCTAAAACTAACCCTAACCCGTACTCTTACCCTATCCCTAACCTTAACCCTAGCTCCTAACCCTAACCCTAATTCTAACCTTAACCCTAAACCCACTAGAAATAGCATTTGACCTTGTGAGGACCAACCAAATGTCCCCAATTGGTCAAATTTTTGTTTGTTTACTATTCTTGTGGGGACTTCTGATCCCCACAAGAATAGTTAAACACGTCCACACACACACACATACATATACACACACACTGGTGGTCTGTCTGTTCTGAGGAATACTACTGTCACCTCCTCCCACTGTCCTGTCACCCCTCAGAGAACACAGCGTCTGTTTGCATGGTTTTATTCTGTTGATCAGTGGAACCATGGATCGTAACACCCACTCAACTGGACCACAACTAGACCACACAGTGACTTGCCCTGTGACTTCCCCTCACTTATAGTACACACACACACACACACACACACACACACACACACACACACACACACACACTGGTGAGCTCATTGCATAGTAAATGAAACCCAACGTGTTTAACGAGTGACTCTGATGTAAGAGGGTGACTCATAGTGAAACCACCAATAGCAAGTCAATAAACAAGAGTTAGAAAAGGAACACTGAAAGACACGTGATGCTTTAAATGTGGTTTCAGCCACAATCAATGAGCCACTCACTTCACTGTTAATATCTGAGCAATCAGCTCCAACCATACAGTACATGTACCGTATTCTCTACATTACTGTGAAATAAAAAAGGATCCATTTAACTCCAGTATATTCCTCTCTAATCCTCTTTATTTTGACTTGTTTCCCCTGCTCCTACCTTTAACCTCTTATACCAGTGTTTCCCAACTCCAGTCCACCAGTACCCCAATGGCTCAACATTTTTATCGTAACCCTGGACAACGAATCATCAGGCCCTCAAAAGGTTGAGTCAGGTGTGCTTGTCTGGGGCTACAACAGAAAGGTGTGCTGTTGGGGGTACTGAGGGACTGGAGTTGGGAAACACTGTCTTATAAGGTATTTTCTCTCTCTTTCGTTACTTCAAGGTTTCTTTTACCCTCCTCGCCCCTCGGAACCAGTGCTGCTATGTGTTTTAATGTGCTGCTTTAAAAGACTACAGCTGCTTTTATTTCTCAACCTCAAATCCAGACTTCAGACACCCAGAAATCACATCCCCGACCCCTCTCCCCTTACTCTACCCTCCTCTCTCCCTTCCTTCTTTCCTTACTTGCACATTACCTGCATCATGACAGCAGGGGGAAAGGACCAATGATATCAAACGCCTCAAATTCATTCCTCTATCTATCCATCCCCATCCCCATTTTCTCTCACTTTAATCCCTCTACCCACCTTGCTTTCCTCATCATTCTCTTTCTTTCTCCCCCTCCCTCCCGTCTTTTTCGATCACATTGTACAAACTTTTCTTCTCTGCTCTTTAATCTGTTTTCCTGACCTGTTCCTGATACCAATCCTAACCTGGTGCTGTTTCTCTACCAACACACACCACTCAGCACCTTCTGCCTGACACAAACAGCCTTACACAGTCCCAGCCCCAGTCTCAGCCTCATCCTTACTCTCAGTCCCAGCCCCAGCCTTAGCCCTAGCCTTATCCCCATCCACAGCCACAGCTTTATCCCCGGCCTTAGCCTTTGTCTTAGCCACAGCCTTAGCCCCAGCCTTAGCCCCAGCCCCAGCCTTAGCCCCAGCCCCAGCCTTAGCCCTAGCCTTATCCCCATCCACAGCCACAGCTTTATCCCCGGCCTTAGCCTTTGTCTTAGCCACAGCCTTATCCCCAGCCCTATCCTCAGCTCCAGTCTTAGCCCCAGTCTTATCCCCAGCCCTAGTCTTAACCCCCAGCCTTAGCCCAAGCCTTATCCCCAGCCTTAACCACAGCCTTATCCCCAGCCCCAGCCTTAGCCCCAGCCCCAGCCTTAGCCCCAGCCATAGCCTTAGCCCCATCCACAGCCTTAGCCTTATCCCAACCTTAGCCCAGTCTTAGCCCTAGGCTTAGCCCCAGCCTTCACCCCAGCCCTGGCGTTATCCCCAGCCCCAACCTTAGCCCAGTCTTAGCCCCAGCCCCAGCCCCAAACTTAGCCCAGTCTTAGCCCTAGGCTTAGCCACAGCCCCAGCCTTCACCCCAGCCCTGGCGTTATCCCCAGCCCCAGCCTTAGCCCCAGCCTTCAGCCTTAACCCCCGTCTTAGCCCCAGCCTTATCCCAGCCTTAGCCCCAGCCTTATCCCCAGCCTTATCCCAGTCTTATCCCCTGCCTTAGCCCCAGCCTTATCCCAGTCTTATCCCCAGCCTTAGCCCCAGCCCCGCACCCAACCACCACCTTACCACCACTCTACCCCCTTGATCTCCTTTAGATTACTGGGGAGCCTCCTACTTATGGGTCCATCTGGACCTGTCAGAACTCCAAACACTCTAACACAACCCACATCAACACATCCCCGCCCGACACACACACACACACACACACACACACACACACACACATGCACACGCGCCCAAACACAGTAAACACACACACCTGGGAAGGTTCCCTGAGTTTCATCCACAGTTTATGCCTAGTCCTTCCTGGCAGACCAGCCTCCATTACTCCATAATAATAACTCAATAACTGTAGAGCTGAACACTGAGCACTTGGTCTCCATTCTCAAACCAGACACATTCCTCTGCTACACTTCCTGTCTGTCAGCCAATCAGAAGCCAGGGAGACATGCTGCTCCTATCAAGAGGAAGACCCTGCTCCTGTCTGGCAAATACTTCCCACCAGATGGCCGGCAAGGTGAAATCAATGATACACAAATGACTAGAGCATCACATGTCCTCCACATTGATAGGAATCTGCGTCATAATTTGAACATTTGCTGTATTTCCTATTCTTTCTTTGTTTTGATTAGTCTTTTTTGGGACCCTTCCATAAACTTAGTCCTTTCCTTCTTCTTGGCCACTTTTTCTTTGTTTTTTGCAATCGTGCTCGTCTTTTCCTCCCTTCCCATCTCTCTCTGGCTCCACCTTCCCTCTCCTTCCCCTTCTCTCCCTCTTTCCCACCCCTTCCTCCTCTCCTCTCCCTCCCATTTTCCTTCCCCTTTCTCTTCTCCACACCCTCTGTGGTTAGCTGTGATGGGTGTATATGGTGTCTCTGTGTTGAAGCAGTTAAACTCTCTCTCTGTCTGACCCACATTGGTAAAGCAGATGTGTGCCTGGACCCTCCATTAATAGCAGGTCTTAACCCTCTCCATATTTATCTCCTTCCATGTGTGTGTGTGTGTGTGTGTGTGTGTGTGTGTGTGTGTGTGTGTGTGTGTGTGTGTGTGTGTGTGTGTGTGTGGAGCGAGTGATGGGTGTAAGTGCAGTCCTATCACAGGTCATTCTGCAATATTTGAAGTGTTTTCAGAAAGTATTCACAGCCCTTGACTTTTTCCACATTTTGTTGTGTTACAGCCTGAATTTAAAATAGATTCAATTGAGATTTTGTGTCACTGGCCTACTACACAATACCCCATAAAGTCTCATTGGAATTATGTTTTAAGAAATTAATAAAAAATGAAAAGCTGAAATGTCTTGAGCCAATAAGTATTCAAACACTTTGTTATGGCAAGCTTAAGTTCAGGAGTAAAAATGTGCTTAACAAGTCACATAATAAGTTGCATGGACTCACTCTCTGTGCAATAATATTGTTTGCCATGATTTTCAAATGACTACTTCATCTCTGTACCCCACACATACAATTATATGTAGCATCCCTCAGTTGAGCAGTGAATTTCAAACACAGATTCAACCACAAAGACCAGGGAGGTTTTCCAATGTCTCGCAAAGAAGGGCACCCATTGGTAGATGGGTAAAAAAACAAAAACAGACATTGAATATCCCTTTGAGCATGGTGAAGTTATTAAATACACTTTGCATGGTGTATCAATACACCCAGTCACTACAAACATACAGGCACCCGTCTTACTCAGTTGCCGGATAGGAAGGAAACCGCTCAGGGAATTCACAACGAGGCCAATGGTGAGTTTAAAACAGTTACAAAGTTTAAGCCATTAAACTGGGTAACGTAGTCTACTCTTTATGTCCTGAATACAAAGCGTTTGTCACGTTCGTCGTACGGAGGAGACCAAGGGAAGATGAATACATGTTTTTTAATGAAGACGAAGAACACGTAACAAACGATACAAAACAACAAACCGAACGTGAAGCTATATAAAACTAGTGCAGACACAGGCAACTAGACATAGACAATAACACATACATCACCCATGTCACACCCTGACCTAACCAAAACAATAAAGAAAACAAAGAATACTAAGGTCAGGGCGTGGCAGCGTTAGGTATGAGGCAAATCCAACACAACACATCACTGAGAACCAACACATATGTAAATGAGATATTTCTGTATTTCACTTTCAAAAAATGTGCTACAATGTCTAAAATCATGTATGGAGTATTGTGTGTAGATGTTTGAGAAAAAACATATGTAATCCATTTTGAATTCAGGCTGTATCACAACAGAATGTGGTGGTCAGAAAACTTACTGAAGGCACTGTATATATTCATACATTCTCCATTTAAAGTGGACATCGTTATGTTTGTTCCTTATATAATGACAAACCGGGACGTAGGTTTAACTACTTTTAATGAACATATCCTTCAGCTAGAAAACTCCATGTTTAGCCATGCAAGGCATTCTTTAACCATCTCCCTCCCGCACAGCCTGCTGGGTAACGTAGTCTAAATGTTATTAACACATACTGTAACAACACAGACATGAATGCAGCATAGTGTCATTAAACACACACACACATACCGATTTGCCTTTAAACATGCACAGTCCTGTCACTGCTACTGTCTGGGTTCTGAACATCAGAAGCCCAGATACAAGGTGACACGTCGCTGAAGCACTACGTTCTGCTTGAGCATATATTCTGCTGAATGGACTGAATGGACGGTAAATGCATCTTATAGGGGAATCACTTCAGTGCTGTAGCCTCTGTGCTAACCCCATTTCAATTCCTCTCTGCCCCTCTTGACTACATAGTAAATGGGAGCATAGTGACTGCCACCACAGCAGAACTAATAGTACACTGGGAACCCTGCCCCTGTCCACAGGGTCTATTCATCAGAGTGATGTCCCTATAGCTGTGTCAGTGGATGCATGTGCTGAGTATTAGCAGGGTGAATCATCTGTGACCAATCAGGCCAAATAAACAGCAGGATATTACATTTCCGTGAGCCTCGCGTGGCCCGGAATAAAGAGCCTGCCATCTAACCCCAAAGCTATACACTACAGTCACACATCTTTTCTCTTCACAAGAGTGTGTTGTTCAGCCCGAAGGGCAGGTATAAAGCTAAATGTAAGGTGTATTACATATCACTCAAACACACACACAGGGCCGGGACAAACTATGATGCTTGTCACCGTGTCATGCACCATGTGTAATTGTCTGAACTGACTGGCTGCGGTGCCCAGTGGAGGAGGTGAATCAGAAGTATGAGCTCCACATGTTCTACCACACACACCTCACACATGACAAACAATCCCACACACACACCACACACATGGCAAACAATCCCATACACACATGACAAACAATCCCATACACACATGACAAACAATCCCATACACACCACACACATGACAAACAATCCCTTACACACACCACACACGAAACAATCCCACACACATGACAAACAATCCCATACACATGACAAACAATCCCATACACACCACACACATGACAAACAATCCCTCACACACCACACACATGACAAACAATCCCTCACACACCACACTAATGCTTTTCGTCCTCCTCTTCTGAGGAGGAAGGATCGGACCAATACGCAGCGTGGTAAGTCATATTTTTAATTGTTATCAGTGGTCTTTTATGTCTTCCATTTCATAATAATTGCTCCCACAAACTGAACACTACACAAAATGAAAACGAAACAGTTCCGTGTGGAAAACACAGACACAGAAAATAATCACCCACAACCAAAATGGGGAAAACAGGCTACCTAAGTGTGATTCTCAATCAGAGACAACGATCGACAGCTGCCTCTGATTGAGAACCATACCAGGCCATACCGGCAGCGCCGGAGTGAAGGGCGACTCTGGCAGCGCCGGAGTGAAGGGCGACTCTGGCAGCGCCGTAGTGAAGGGCGACTCCGGCATCCCCTGACTGACGGGCGGCTCTGGCAGCTCCTGACTGACGGGCAGCTCTGGCAGTTCAGGACAGACGGGCGGCTCTGGCAGCTCAGGACAGACGGGTGGCTCTGGCAGCTCAGGACAGACTGGCGGCTCTGGCAGCTCCTGACTGACAGGCGGCTCTGAAAGCTCCTGACTGACGGGCGGCTCTGGAAGCTCCTGACTGACGGGCGGCTCTGGCAGCTCAGGACAGACGGGCGGCTCTGGCAGCTCAGGACTGACGGGCGGCTCTGGCAGCTCAGGACTGACGGGCGGCTCTGGCAGCTCCTGACTGACGGGCAGCTCTGGAAGCTCCTGACTGACGGGCGGCTCTGGCAGCTCAGGACAGACGGGTGGCTCTGGCAGCTCAGGACAGATGGGCGGCTCTGGCAGCTCCGGACAGGAGGGAGACTCTGGAAGCGCTGGACAGGAGGGAGACTCTGGAAGCGCTGGAGGTCTCCAGAACCTGCACAACCTGTCCTGGCTGGATACTCCCCGTAGCCCGGCAAGTGCGGCGGGGTGGAACAGACCGCACTGGGCTGTGCTGGCGAACCGGGGACACCGTGCGTAGGGCTGGTGCCATATAACCCGGGCCGAGGAGACGCACTGGAGACCAGATGCGCTGAGCCGGCTTCATAGCTCTGCTTTGCTGCCTCCAGCTCTTCCCTGGGGCGGCGATATTCCCCAGCCTGTGCCCAGGGTCCCTTACCGTCCAAAATATCCTCCCATGTCCAGGAGTCCAGAAACCTCTGCTCCTGGTTACCACGCTGCTTGGTCCGGTTGTGGTGGGTGATTCTGTAATGAATCTCCTCTTCGTCTGAGGATGAGTAAGAAGGATCGGCCCAATACGCAGCGTGGTAAGTGTTCGTCAGATTTTTAATTGAACACTACACAAAATGAAAACGAAACACAGACACAGAAAATAATCACTGACAACCAAAATGGGGAAAACAGGCTACCTAAGTATGATTCTCAATCAGAGACAACGATCGACAGCTGCCTCTGATTGAGAACCATACCAGGCCAAACACAGAAATACAACATAGAAAAAAGAACATAGACTACCCACCCCAACTCACGCCCTGATCAAACTAACACAAAGTTTTAATAAAGGAACTAAGGTCAGAACGTGACACACACACACATGACAAACAATCCCACACACATGACAAACAATCCCATACACATGACAAACAATACCACACACATCACACATAGCTATTTTAAATAATAGCTATCTTGATAGCTAAGATTTATCTTATTATTCAAAATCATCATCTGTTTACGTCAAAAACATCCTTGCTATGTAAAAAAGTACGTATTCAGTTAGCAGTTAGTCAAGCTAAGGCAGAGCAGGCAGGCTGGGGAGGGAGTAGGGAGTGCTGGTCTAGGCATGAGAGTAGAACCATGTGAACCTCCAGTGAAGCCCCCCCCCCACCATCCTCCCCATGCTCATTTATAATCCATATAGTGTATGTGCATTTGACACATGCACCATCTGACTGGCCTTGATACGTGCATCAGCTCCACAGTGTTTGGGTTCATGGCCCTTTGGGGTAAATCCTTGATGAACCGACAGGCAATGTAACAAGTAAATAAATGAAGGCATCTAGCCCTTAGAGAGAGAAAATAACAAGCTATTTGTGTTTGTGAGGGAAAGGGGGGTATGGAGGGAGTGTGTGTGCGCGCGTGTGTGTGTGTGATAATAATAATTCTTTAGTCCATAATCCCCTGTCTCGACCCTGAAGAAGATGAACATACAGCCATCTCTTCTTTCCTCTTTGATCCCCTCTTCAATCCACACCTCTCCCCTTTGTTCACAACCATTAACCATCCTTCTTTCACTATGTACTCCTCTTTCACACATTTCATCTATCTCTGCATTGCCTGGTTTAAGAAGGCAAGGGCCTCCAGTACAGCTGAAACATGTAGAACACAGATAAATAAATGATGGTTTTTACATGAATGCATCTGTCTCTTAATCCTTAATACATACATTAATCACCATACTCTCGCTCTCATCATCTCTACATTTCGTCACGCAACCGTTGAACATGGACACACACACACATTCAATCACACACATACAATGTTAACTGACGGTTAAGTGTCAAAGTAACCTGTGCAGGTGCAGAGATATGGCTAACCTGACCACACACACACACACACACCTGACCACACACACACACACACCTGACCACACACATTCACACACCTGACCACACACACACCTGACCACACACACAGCTGACCACACACATTCACACACCTGACCACACACCTGACCACACACTCACACACCTGACCACACACACACACACACCTGACCACACACATTCACACACCTGACCACACACACACACACACACACACACACACACACACACACACCTGACCACACACACTCACACACCTGACCACACACACTCTCACACACACACACAGACGCACACTCACACACCTGACCACACACACTCACAGACGCACACATAGACGCTCACTCACACACCTGACCAGACACACTGACACACCTGACCACACACACTCACACACCTGACCAAACACACTCACACACCTGACCACACACATTCACACACATGACCACACACACACACACACACACACACAGACACACACTCACACACCTGACCACACACACACACACACACACACACACACACCTGACCACACACACTCTCACACACACACACACAGACGCACTCTCACACACCTGACCACACACACTCACAGACGCACACATAGACGCTCACTCACACACCTGACCAGACACACTGACACACCTGACCAAACACACTCACACACAGGTTGTGTCTGGAGCTAGGCAGGAGTGATCCTTAGTAGTGAGAGCTACATGGCATTCAGCTACTGTTCAGATACAGGTGAGGTCTGGCCATCACTCACTTCTATGGAAAAGACTATAGAGCCTGAAGTGAAACTGAGATTGAATGGACATTTTGCTGACCTTAACAAGTTTATGTTTCCCTCATGCGAAACGGAAGTGTCTCTGGTGTGTCAATAGATACACTGTGTGTGTGTGTGTGCATGGATGTCTAAGGCATTAGTGTAAACCAAGTGGACTGGGTCTCTGTATCCAGTTGGATTCCAGGCCAACACATTCCGACAGCATTCCCATATCTCAAACCCCGCCTTTGTCCCAACCTGTTTTCTTTTATTTTCCTTTCCATCCCTCCTTTCTCCCCCACACTCTTTTCTTGTCCTCTTCCTCCAGGGGTTCTGCCCCGATTCTCTGCCTTTCCAAACAAACATGATGGGTCTCCTTTCTGCTTTTCAGACGTTTTGTTGAGAATAAACTGTTGCCTTACTGAGTGTGTATGTGCACTGAACCGCAGATGGCTCACAATATCTCAAATTAGCAAAGGCAGCCATCACACCTGCCCAGGGAAGGGAAGGGTTGGAGTCTTTCCATGTGACCCCTGATTGTGACATGTGAAAGGGACAGTGAGTGGGTACTGGGAGGCCAAACACCTCACCACCTGTATGTTTACCGGTCACCCTGCGCGCCCCCTACCAGAGACCAAGTTCATTAAGCAAGGCCCACAGGAGTGTGTGTGTGTGTGTGTGTGTGTGTGTGTGTCACTGTCCTACTGAGCTGTTCCTCCACAGCCTTCCCTCTACTAAGTGCGTCTATCGGCAGCCTGTCTTCCTGGATGAGCTGTTTAAGATATAGAACTCTATGGATCTACAAATAGGTCAGACTTTTCCAGCAGCGTCAATTATAAGCAGCCAGACCAGGGGTGAGTGACATCGCTGGAGTGCAGAGGGAACTTTTGTCTGATGAGGATGAAGGATTACACCAGCTAGATAGACTTATGTTGAAAACACAGGAAAAGATGATTCAGAGTCTCTCTCTCTCTCTCTCTCTCTCTCTCTCTCTCTCTCTCTCTCTCTCTCTCTCTCTCTCTCTCTCTCTCTCTCTCTCTCTCTCTCTCTCTCTCTCTCTCTCTCTCTCTCTCTCTCTCTCTCTCTCTCTCTCTCTCTCTCTCTCTCTCTCTCTCTCTCTCTCTCTCTCATGCAGCACATGCAGCACATGCAGTAAGTTCTGACTCTGTTTGGATATGGTGACCTTCCAGCCCACATCAGTCGTTCTGTAAGCAGTTCTTTAAATGGGCACTGCGAGGAGTCACAGCTGGCACAGAAACTGGCAGGCTGGCAAAGGATTCAGCAGAGGAGAGAAAGTACTGCCACTACAGACAAGGGCATCTTAGGTCAGGACCTAGACCCAAGAAAAGACGGGCATTAGTAGTGTTTGTGTGTGTGTGTGTGTGTGTGTGTAGGCATACTTATGTGGAAGAATTAGGATGATGAGTGTGGAGGAAGGACAAGAGAGAGGGGAGACAGACAGATGGATTTGACATGGATAAGGAGAGACAGAGACAGAGAGAGTGAGAGAGTATCTGGTTGGCTTCACTCCATCCTGTTAGTAAATCCTGGGCATTCCTACCTCCCTCACTCCTCACTCCCTCTCAACTTCTTTCCATCCCTCCCTCAATCTCTCCTTCCCTCTCTCCCTGCGGCCCAGGACAGATTACAGGCAGGCTTGGCAGCTTCCGCAGGCTCAGAAATGCTGAGTATTCCCTGTCTCCTCTGCCCCCGGGCTAGCAGCCCGTACCACGCAATGAGATAGAGAGAGAGGAGCGGGAGGAAGAGAAGGATAGTTAAAGATACAGAGGGGGATGGAGAAAGAGGACTGAGAAGAAGAGTGCTAGAGGGTGAAAGAGGCCAGAGAAGAGGAGTGAGAGAGTGGAAGGGATAGGGCTTGAGAGAGCTTCAGTTTGGTTGATCAGTTTACGTTGGCTTTAACATGGTTAACAGTTTTTTTATTCCCCCTGGTAGCCCATTATGCCAGTTCCAGCATGCACTGCATGTCAGACCTGTCTACTATATACAGTAAACAGGCTGCCAGGAGTAATGGATGACAAACTCACTGCCTCACTCTCACAGTTATGTTCCTGCTCTGCCCCTGTCCTTCTCCCAGCCTCAACCCAATGCCCTGCCCCAGTAGCTCAAAGGCCAATGTGCAAGCTTAGCAGTCACACACACACACACACACACATACACGTACACTTCCATTCATTTGTTATGGGCTCGCGCTAGTGTTCCAGCTTAGCCAACGTTCTTTTGCCATTTTTCCGCCTTGGGTGAATTTTGACTTGTTCTATTGTCCAGCCTAACACAAGCATTTCTCTACACCCGCAATAACATCTCCTAAATACTGTATGTATATGCGACCAATAACATTTTATTATGTTTGATTTTAGGGATTTCATGGCTAATTGAGGTAAGATAGTAATTCTGCTCATAGATTATGCATGCATGAACTACACATTGACACATCTAGCCCAAAGCAGGACGTTTAAAAAATACTTAGTAGTCACCAAAGTTCCCGAGCTTGTCTTTAAACCATGGAGTCTCAGTAACAGGATGTCCTACTGGTATGTAACCTATGTATGCTCCTTTGCCTACAATCCATACAGTAGCATGCCTGCAGGCAGCCCTTCACCTCTCTGTGTTTTTTCCTCGGTCTCTCTGCAGCCTGTATATTAAACCACTCCTGTTACTCAACCAGCTCATTTCATCAGGGGGAAGAGGATACCAACCTGTCCTCCTTTACGTCCCATGTGGTACTGACAGGGATATCGATCTCAGTGTGGCCCTGGAGATGGGCTTGAAGGGAGAGAATGGGTGAGAGGAGGGGGGTGGAATGGTGGCTGGGGCTGACCTGGTTGTAGTTCTTGTACTGTCCGACTCCGTCTGCATCATGTAGGCTAAACTAAAGCACTGTACCACATAAAAACACCAGTGGACAAACACAATTGTATCCCAGTTAAGCTTTTAAATGATGTATGACACTTCTATTTTCATGAATGTTTAATATTACGATTTCTGTCATTTGGCGCTCTGCAATTTCACCGGATAAAGTCGAGGTGGGATGCTAGCATCCCAATGATCTGTAAAAAGTTAACATGTAAGAACCATATGTTTCTCAGAACTTGGTGAGATCATGGTTGTCCTGTTATTTTGCATACAACCTTTCTACAACTTTCTGCGAATGTTACAGGATAGATGCTTGGCTTTGGAACATTATCAGCACATTTTATGGAACTTGACAAAAAAAAAAGTAATTATTGGTATTTCATTACTTTAACAGAACATTTCCTAAAAGTTCAAACATGGTTACATTTTATTAGTTCTAGGAACGTTCTCCAACTGGTTTGACATTGGGAATGTTCTCAAATAGTTCAGAGAATGTTAAGAAACAGCATTCTTCTGTGGGAATTTCAGTACTTCAGCATAACCTTTTCTGCAGGTTTCCTTATGGTTCTATTTAAAGTCATGCTCTCAAATTGTCCAAAGAACGAGGGAAATTTTCACTTCTGTTCTCAGAATATTTTAAAACGTTGGTTTTGTTCCCACAACCAATGTGAAACCAAAAACATACATTCCCACAACTTCCAAGGAACCAAATGTGCTAGGTGGGATATGTCAGAGTTACACTGAAAATCTCCATACAAAAGATTCCATACAGAAGTAAACAAATAAATACATAAATATACATTCACTGTGTACATTAATAAATACGCACACACATTCACTGTGTACATTAATAAATACGCACACAGACAATCTTCAGTTTTTTAACCGTCGAACTGGCGTCCATACTCTAAGAGGTGAGGGGTCAGAGTGAGCTGAGCTGGCACTAAACATGGACAGATCCATACAAGCCTGTAGTATGCCTCGGGGTGTGTTCAGAAGGTTTGTTTCCTTAACACACGCGCTCAGCTCTGACTAGAACCCACTGCTCTCCAATACAGCAATCTAAATTACACCATTGAGAGGTGGGAGAATTCTCTCTCTCTCCTTCTCTCTTTCATTACACTCATCCCTCAATACACCTTCCGATCCCTGGCTTCTTCATCCTTTACTCTCCGTATCTTTCAACCCACCTTGGTTTTATGACTCACCTGAGGTCTAGGGAAGGGGGGGGGGGGGGGGCAAGTGAGAGAGAGAGAGGTGAACGATGGCCTGGGAGTGTGCATGCGGCTTCATGTTATTACAACCTACCTGCAAGTAGTCATGGCCAAGCTATGCTCTGGATATCTGACTGACACATTAATAAACAGCTTCATAAAAACCTACTGTCACATGCAGTATATTAAACACATTTGTCACACAGAACACACACACTCAGGTACACCAAGAAAGACATGTACAGCTGCTACAGTATAAGCATATGTACCATATCTCTGTAAAACCTAGACGGACAGATGGGCAGACGGATGGACAGACAGATATGCTTTTGGAGAGGGTCAGAATGCATGAGAGGTGGTTGACCTTGTGCCTAGTGATGGGTCTAAAAACACTTAGAGAGAGATCATCATAACTAAATAAACAGAGCTGAGTGACAGACAGGTGAACGTGTCGCCCGGAAGCTGACAGGCAATGACAGACACACAATGGGGAATGTGTGAATGGACTGAACCATGGAAAGAGCAGAGATTAATATTAACAGAGTCAGATTCGACACTTAAACGACAATTACCCAATCTGCGTTATAGCTGTTGCATTTGTAGGTCAGAGACTTCTAGTGAACTTCTGCACAACCTGGCACTGCTCCTTTTTTTTACACTTGACAGCAGTGTGTGTGCTAAAACAGGTGAGCCTGTTTTCAAAAGGGTGTGACTGACATCCCAAGGCCCACTCTATGATAAGGCCAACCCCAAAAACACACAAGCCATAACCTGGCTCATCTACACAATACCGGCGCTCCTGACAAAACTAACCTAACACACCAAACTTAAGCATGTCTGACACACTCTGCTCTCCTTCCTCTAACTCCCCTCTCCCTCTCTCCCTCCTTGCCTCTCTAATTCCGTCTTTCCTTTCCGCTGAGGGAGAGGAATAATGTCCACAGAAAATAAAGAATTATTTGTTGGTGAAAATCCTTCACGTCTTAACTAATCCGGAGCGTTTAAGTTGTACTAAACCTCCCAATAAGACAGAAGAGAATGAGACGAATGGCTTCTGGGAGGGGTGGTTAACACACCAGGCCACTCAGTGGAGGGCCAGTAGTGGCTTCATACCTTGTGGCTGGAGCTGACCAATGGGACAAAAGGTCATTACCTTTTTCTGTGTATGCCCACCTTTGGTCCAGAGGGAAGGGGCGGGATGCAGAGTATGGGCTGATCCAATGATCAGGAGGGGTGAGAGGGTAAAGGAGATTGGGGACAGGGGCATAAAAACATAGACAAACTGTATGAGGGAGAAGTAAGCGGATTCCGTGGAGCTTAGGGGAATTTGTTCAGCGAAATTGTCTTATTATATTGCTATTATTATTATGTCTTTGTTTAGTAGATGCCCTTATCCCCTGCAATTTAGGGGGATTACTCCACACTCCCTTTGTAGGGGTGGAAACTTCTCAAGGGTAATTTAGGTTAAATGGCCTTTTCCATGCTATGGCTCCATCCAAAATGGATGGAAATACAAATCAAATCAAAGTTTACTTATCATGTAAACAGATTTTCGGTTGTTATCGCAGGTGCAGCTAAAGGCTTATGTTTCTAGCTCCAACAGAGCATTAATATCTAGCAATTCAAAAACAATATACACATAATCCACACAAAAATAAATCTACATCTGAAATATCAGATCAAGAAGTATCAGAGTCCGGAATATAAATATTTAAATCAACTAGCTCTCACAGTCTCATGTCTGTTCATCCATGTATCTCCAAAGTTACATTTTGAAGTTCTTCCAAACATTAACTCAACATTTTTAAGCTTAGGGTTGAGTTTAACTCCAAAATCTTAAGGTTAGGCATTAACTCTAAATGGTTAAGGTAAGGGTTAAGGTTTGGGATGGGCTTAAAACAAAAATATCTGGATTCGAACATGCAACTTTTGACGCCAACCCCGTCCACAACGCCCTAGCAAAACCGAAACCTACTGGAAGGTAACATCGCTCACTGTTGCCCGTAGCGGCTAGTTTCCACATCTTGTCCCGACGACCTCAGACATGAATGGATGTCGAGTACTGGCTTAGATCACGGGTGACCTGGCTGATATAAATGGTGTGTATAGACAGTATCAGAGGTGGGACCAAATCACTATGATTTGAGTCACAAGCAAGTCTCAAGTCACAAGGTCCCAAGTAGAACGGGTCAAGACTTGAGTCAAGTCCAAGTTGTGCATTCTAAGAGCAAGTCAAGTCCAGTCCTTAGTTTTCAAGTCAAGTCTCAAGTCAAGTAAAAAAAAATCTATACAAGGTACAACTTGTTCAACTACGATCAGCATCCAAGATGACGTAGCAGTCAGCTTTTTTTATTTTTCTAAACCTCAACTTCAAAATAGTCCCCTGAAACCTGCCTCACCCAATGTGGTGTGGATCTGCTGTTTTCTAAAGTATTTTTATTTACTTTCGAACCGGAATCGCCCAACAGATAGCCAGCTATCTAGCTAGAGGTCAGCGAACCACTGCTAGCGGTCATCAGCTAACCTCTAGCTCAGAAATCTCTCGCCAGTTTGCACAACGCGATTCAAACCAGAGCATACCAGAATTATTTTCTCTCCATATCCCCGGATCCCTACCGTAAGCTCTGAACCTTTTCACCTGGACCATCGCAGCTAGCTAGCTGCAATCCGAGTGGCTCCTCCTGGCTACCGTCTCTCTCCCGAAGCAAGCACCAATTAGCCTGGAGCTAGCCCATGCTAGGCCCATCTCCCAGCTAGCTGAAGAGGTCCATCAGCCACTCATTGGACTACAATACCTATTTTGCCAATTGGCCTGGACCCCTTTTACTACACGAAGCCCTGCTAATCCATCACGACTGGACTACCGACCTAATCTGCCCGAGGGTTCTTTTCCAACAGGCCCCTCCGTCGCGACGTCCCCTGAATGCCCATCTGCTAGCCTGCTAGCCGCAGCCTGCTAGCTGTCTAGAGCATATCGGACTGTTAGCTGAAAAGGTCCATTGGCCAATTTCTTGTGCCACTATCCCTATTTTGCCAATTGGACTGGGCCCCTTTACGACACGGAACCCTACTAATCCATCATGGCTGGTCTGCCGACGGAACTGCACGAGGAGGCTCCGCATGAGGAGGCTACAGCAGACTTATTTTGTCGCGACGTCCCTCTAAAGCCCTTCTGCTAGCTTGCTAGCCCCGGCCCGCTAGCTGTCTGAATCGCCGTGTCTCCAGCCAGCTTAACTACTCACTGGACCCCTATGATCACTCGGCTGCTCATGCCTCTCCCTAATGTCAATATGCCTTCTCCATTGCTGTTCTGGTTAGTGATTATTGTCTTATTTCACTGTAGAGCCTCTAGCCCTGCTCAATATACCTCAATAACCCTTCAGTTCCACCTCCCACACATGCAGTGACATCACCTAGTTTAAATGATGTTTCTAGAGACAATATCTCTCTCATCGTCACTCTATGCACAGGTTTACCTTCACTGTATTCACATCCTATCATACATTTGTCTGTACATTATGCCTTGAATCTATTCTATCGCATCCAAAAACCTGCTCCTTTTACCCTCTGTTCCGAACATACTAGACAAACAGTTCTCATAGCCTTTAGCCGTACCCTTATCCTACTCCTCCTTTGTTCCTCTGGTGGTGTAGATGCTAATCCAGGCCCTGCAGTGCCTAGCTCCACTCCCATTCCCCAGGCGCTCTCATTTGTTGACTTCTGTAACCATAAAAGCCTTTGTTTCATGCATGTTAACATTAGAAGCCTCCTCCCCAAGTTTGTTTTATTCACTGCCTTAGCACACTCTGCCAACCCGGATGTCCTAGCCGTGTCTGAATCCTGGCTTAGGAAGACCACCAAAAACCCTGAAATGTCCATCCCTAACTATAACATTTTCCGACAATGGGGCGGAGTGGCAATCTACTGCAGAGATAGCCTGCAGAGTTCTGTCATACTATCCAGGTCTGTGCCCAAACAATTCGAGCTTCTACTTCTAAAAACCCACCTTTCCAGAAACAAGTCTCTCACCGTTGTCGCTTGCTATAGACCACCCTCTGCCCTGGACACCATATGTGAATTGATTGCCCCAATCTATCTGCAGAGCACGTGCTGCTAAGTGACCTAAACTGGGACATGCTTAACACCCCTGCTATTCTACAATCTAAGCTTGATGCCCTCAATCTCACACAAATTATCAATGAACCTTCCAGGTACAACCCCAAATCCGTAAACACGGGCACCCTCATACATATCATCCTAACCAACTTGCCCTCCAAATACACCTCTGTTGTCTTCAACCAAGCGGTTAGAGCATTGGACTAATAACCGAAAAGTTGCAAGATCAAGTCCCCGGGCTGACAATGTAAAAATCGGTCATTCTGCCCCTGAACAAGGCAGTTAACCCACTGTTCCTAGGCCGTCATTGTAAATAAGAATTTGTTCTTAAACATAAAGGTTAAATAAAATAAAAAAATAAATAAATGAGGGGTGGTCGTTTGACCGCAGACCTATTACGGATGCAGGCAATGAGCCAGTTATCGCTGAGAGGGTTCCGTGTAGTAAAGGGGCCCAGTCCAATTGGCAAAATAGGTATAGTGGCACAACAAATTGGCCGATGGACCTATTCAGCTAACAGTCCGATATGCTCTAGACGGCTAGCAGGCCGCGGCTAGCAGGCTAGCATATGGGGCATTCAGGGGACATTGCGAAAGAGGGGCCTGTTGGAAAAAGAACCCTCGGGCAGATTAGGTCGATAGTCCAGTCATGATGGATTTGCAGGGCTTCGTGTAGTAAAAGGGGTCCAGGCCAATTGGCAAAATAGGTATTGTAGTCCAAGGAGTGGCTGATGGACCTCTTCAGCTAGTTGGAATATGGGCCTAGTCCAACGCTCTAACTGTAAAGCGTCTGAGTGTAGCTGGTGACATGAGTCAGGCGCAGGACAGCAGATAAGAGTAATGAAAGCAATTTTACTCAACAATATCACAATACATGTAGTATAAATACAAGGCCACAAATAAGGTCCGCAATACAATAAACAATTACTCGCAAACAAACATGTGGGAACAGAGGGTTAAATAATGAACAAGTAATTGGGGAATTGAAACCAAGTGTGTAAGACAAAGACAAAACAAATGGAAAATGAAAAGTGGATTGGCGATGGCTAGAAGGCTGGCGACGTCGACCGCCGAACGCCGCCTGAACAAGGACAGGGACCGACTTCAGCGGAAGTCGTGACAATACCCCCCCCCCCCCCCCCCCCCCCCCTCCTTGACGCGCGGCTCCAGCAGCACGCCGACACCGGCCTCGGGGACGACCCAGAGGATGAGGCGCAGGGCGATCCGGATGGAGACGGTGGAACTCCCGCAGCAACGAAGGGTCCAAGACGTCCTCCACCAGCACCTAGCATCTCTCCTCCGGACCGTAACCCTCCCACTCCACGAGGTACTGAAGGCCCCTCGCCCGACGCCTCAAGTCAGGATGGCTCGAACAGCATACGCAGGGGCCCCCTTGATGTCCAGAGGGGGCGGACGAACCTCCCGCACCTCAGATTCCTGGAGTGGACCAGCCACCACCGGCCTGAGGAGAGACACATGGAACGAGGGATTAATACGGTAATCTGGGGGAAGTTGTAACCTGTAGCATACCTCGTTCAGGATTTTTGCTCGCCGTTCTTGTGATCATTTTGACCCCACGGGGTGAAATCTTGCGTGGAGCCCCAGATCGAGGGAGATTATCAGTGGTCTTGTATGTCTTCCATTTCCTAATAATTGCTCCCACTGTTGATTTCTTCGAACCAAGCTGCTTACCTATTGCAGATTCAGTCTTCCCAGCCTGGTGCAGGTCTACAATTTTGTTTCTGGTGTCCTTTGACAGCTCTTTGGTCTTGGCCATAGTGGAGTTTGGAGTGTGACTGTTTGAGGTTGTGGACAGGTGTCTTTCATACTGATAAGTTCAAACAGGTGCCATTAATACAGGTAACGAGTGGAGGACAGAGAAGCCTCTTAAAGAAGAAGTTACAGGTCTGTGAGAGCCGGAAATCTTGCTTGTTTGTAGGTGACCGAATACTTATTTTCCACCATAATTTGCAAATAAATTCATTAAAAATCCTACAATGTGATTTTCTGGATTTTTTTTCTTCTCATTTTGTCTGTCATAGTTGAAGTGTACCTATGATGAAAATTACAGGCCTCTCTCATCTTTTTAAGTGGGAGAACTGGCACAATTGGTGGCTGACTAAATATGTTTTGCCCCACTGTACTTCTCCTTAATGCAACCGCTGTGTCAGATTAAAAAAAAACTTTACTTTATTATTACATGCAAACCATGCAATAATCTGACAGACTCACAGACATTATTCAAACAGTTAAAGAAACTTCAGTGTTCTATCCAATACTACTAATAATATGCATATATTAGCATCTGGGACAGAGTAGCAGACAGTTTACTCTGGGCACCTTATTGATCCAAGCTACTCGATACTGCCCCTCTGTCACCAAGATGTTAAACCATTCGTCCACCGCAGGAGCTTCAATCTGGCTCTGATGCCAAGGTGCCAGAACCGGCTAATACCCCAGTACGCACTGGAAGGGAGAGAGGTAGGTGGAGGAGTGGCGGAGTGAGTTTTGGGCCATCTCTGCCCAGGGGATGAACGCTGCCCACTCCGGCCAGTGGAGTAGAGTCTTTCTTTAAAAGTGCCTTCCTCTCCATCTTAAATAAGCATGCCCCATTCAAAAAATGTAGAACCAGGAACAGATATAGCCCTTGGTTCACTCCAGACCTGACTGCCCTTGACCAGCACAAACACATACTGTGGCGTACTGCATTAGCATCAAATAGCCCCTGTGATATGTAACTTTTCAGGGAAGTTAGGAACCAATATACACAGGCAGTTAGGAAAACTAAGGCTATCTTTTTAAAAAATAAATTTGCATCCTGTAGCACAAACTCAAAAAGGTTCTGGGACACTGTAAAGTCCATGGAGAATAAGAGCACCTCTTCCCAGCTGCCCATTGCACTGAGGCTAGGAAACACTGTCACCACCGATAAATCCACTATAATTGCGAATTTCAATAAGCATTTTTCTAGGCCTGGCCATGCTTTCCACCTGGCTACCCCTACCCCGGTCAACTGCCCTGCACCCCCCACAGCAACTCGCCCAAGCCTCCCCCATTTCTCCTTTACCCAAATCCAGCTAGCTGATGTTCTGAAAGAGCTGCAATATCTGGACCCCTACAAATAAGCCGTGCTAGACAATCTAGACACTCTCTTTCAAAAATTATCCGCCCAAATTGTTGCAACCCCTATTACTAGCCTGTTCAATCTCTCTTTCATATTGTCTGAGATCCACACAGATTGGAAAGCTGCCACGGTCATCCCTCTCTTCAAAGGGGGAGACACTAGACCCAAACTACTACAGGCCCATATCCATCCTACACTGCCTTTCTAAGGTCTTCGAAAGCCAAGTGAACAAACAGATCACCGATCATTTCGAATCCCATCGTACCTTCTCCGCTATGCAATCTGGTTTCTGAGCTGGTCATGGGTGCAGCTCAGCCAAGCTCATGGTCCTAAACGATATCATATCTGCCATCGATAAGAGACAATACTGTGCAGCCGTATTCATCAACCTGGCCAAGGATTTCGACTCTGTCAATCACCACATTCCTATCGGAAGACTCAACAGCCTTGGTTTCTCAAATGACTGCCTCGACTGGTTCACCAACTATTTCTCGATGTGTCAAATCAGAGGGCATTGTCTGGACCTCTGGCAGTCTCTATGGGGGTGCCATAGGGTTCAATTCTCGGGCCGACTCTCTTCTCTGTATACATCAATGATGTTGCTCTTGCTGCTGGTGATTCTCTGATCCACCTCTATGCAGACGACATCATTCTGTATACTTCGAGCTTCAAAGCATCACTACTCTAGACGGTTCTGACTTAGAATATGAGGACAACTACAAATACCTAGGTGTCTGGTTAGACTGTAAACTCTCCTTCCAGACCCACATGAAGCATCTCCAATTCAAAATTAAATATAGAATTGGCTTCCTATTTCGCAACAAAGCATCCTTCACTCATGCTGCCAGACATACCCTTGTAAAACGGACTATCCTACCGACCCTGGACTTTGGCGATGTCATTTACAAAATAGCCTCCAACACTCTACTCAACAAATTGGATGCAGTCTATTACAGTGCCATCCGTTTTGTCACCAAAGCCACATATACTACCCACCACTGCGTCCTGTACACTCTCGTTGGCTGGCCCTCGCTTCATACTCTTTGCCAAACCCACTGGCTCCAGGTTCCTACAAGTAATTGCTAGGTAATGCCCCACCTCGTCTCAGCTCACTGGTCATCATAGCAGCACCCACTCGTAGCAGGCACTCCAGCAGGTATATTTCACTGGTCACCCCCAAAGCCAATTCCTAATTTGGCCGCCTTTCCTTCCAGTTCTCTGCTGCCAATGACTGGAACGAACTGCAAAAATCACTGAAGCTGGAGACTCTTATCTACCTCACTAACTTCAAGCACCAGCTGTCAGAGCAGCTCACAGATTATTGCACATGTACATAGCCAATCTGTAAATAGCCCATCCAACTCCCTCATCCCCATACTGCATTTATTTATTTATTTTTGCTCCTTTGCACCCCAGTATCTCTACTTGCACATTCATGTTCTGCACATCTATCACTCCAGTATTTAATTGCAAATCGTAATTACCTCGCCACTATGGCCCATTTATTGCCTTACCTCCCTTACCTCACCTCATTTATATATACTTTTTTTTCTATTGTATTATTAACTGTTTGTTTATTCCATGTGTAACTCTGTGTTGTTGTTTGTGTCGAACTGCTTTGATTTATCTTGGCCAGGTCGCAGTTGTAAATGCGAACTTGTTCTCTACTCGCCTACCTGGTGAAATAAAGGTGAAATTTAAAAATATAGACAAAGATTTTTATTTTTTATTTATTGAGGCTACCAG
Organism: Oncorhynchus mykiss; assembly: GCF_057628025.1. Lineage (NCBI taxonomy): Eukaryota > Metazoa > Chordata > Actinopteri > Salmoniformes > Salmonidae > Oncorhynchus > Oncorhynchus mykiss. Next base: position 58,043,723 of record NC_143037.1, read on the forward strand.
ACAGCCCTTTTCATTATTTTGTCTACAACACATTTTGATGATGTAATTGTAAAATATGGATCTTGTACTCAGAGTGTTGATGTGCTCAGAGTGTAGATTTATTTACAGGTCTCGGTGAAACAATGGTGAAAGTGCCATATCATACAAAATATACAAGTAGATTTACCAAATATACACAGGCAACAGCCCAAAAGTAATAGCCTCTCTATCAGGTTTAACCTGTCCTATCTCAATGGACACCGGTAGAGGGCAAGAATGTACAGCCTCCCCTTGAGAAACCAAATCTAATCTGTCTAACAGGAGCACAAACAGGTAGGCCTACATCATATAAGCACTTGGCCCCCAGGACCATAGAACCATGGATCTACAATGTAAAAGGCCATTTCCACATCCGTTGTTACAGAATGACAGAGACATAGGACACAGACACACGGAACTCCAACATAACCTAAGAAATATGAACAAAGGAAAACATACATTGAATTAAATAAGCAGAACTTCTACCCCATGAGTCTTGTGAACATTCATTTGCACAATAAACATCGGGCCCACTCAGAGGTAAGAAATGGTTGGCTAATTAAAAATGTATCGTAGGCCTATCAAACATAAAACAGAAATGTCTACGTATTGCAATACAAAGTAGGGGATGTAATGACGAAATGCTAGCAATTATCGTAGTATTAGATGGGATATAGATTTACCACATAGGGCCTAGGAAATTTAAACGTGTGAAAGCAACAGCAAATATTTCAACCACTGGAGGGAGATTGGAGAGCACAAGTGAAGAGCCGTGCCTATGGTGCGTCTTCGCAACGGTAATAATTAATTTTAAACAAATTCCAAATGCAAGCTTCATAAGTAAATGATACATTTTAAGTAATTGTTACATTTCAAAAGACCAGTAGGCCTATGCTAGTAATTGTTGCCCCATTGCTGATGAGCTTGCAAAGTAAACAGTTAATATTCTTGATCCCCAAACATGTTTTGGAGCTGCATATTTATTATGGCAATCCTCTCTTCTTATAATTTGACATGTGTGCTGCACCCGATCCTATAGCTAGCTGTACAAAAAATCAGCAAACTGTTGGCTAGCTCACCACCTGACTTGTATTGATTGACAGTTTTATAGTCCAATCAGAGTGCAGAGTGTGCGTATAACTAGCCAATATTTTGCAGGTATTTTTGCAAGGGCAATGCAGCGGCTACTGTCTCTGGATGCCTGTAGAGTAATCCACATAGACTCTGTGCCACAAAATGAGTGACAAAACATATAATCTCAAGTCATCAGTCTCAAGTCTTGAGGCTCCAAGTGTAAGTAAAGTCTCAAGTTACTTTATTTTCTATCAAGCCGAGTCTCAAGTCATGTGACTTGACAAATGTGACTTGTGTCAGACTTGAGTCCAAGTCACGTGACTCGTGTCCACAACACTGGACAGTATGGACAGTATATGAATAGAAAGGGTGTGTCCTGTCTCTAAGGTGCAGGGTAGAGTACCGAGTGGTAGTGGCAGTGTCTAAGGTTCAGGGCAGGGTACTGGGCGGGAGCTGGCTAGTGATGACTGTTTAACAGTCTGATGGCCTGGAGATAGAAGCTGTTTTTCAGTCTCTCAGTCCAAGCTTTGAGGCACCTAGATAGTAGCGGGGTGAGCAGGCCGTGACTCGGCTGGGAGGTCCTTGATGATCGTCTTGGCCTTCCTGTGACACCGGGAGCTGTTGATGTCCTTGAGGGCAGATAGTGTGCCCTCACTGATGTGTTGGGTTGACCGCACCACCCACTGGAGAACCCTGGAGTTGTGGGCGGTGCAGTTGCCGTACCAGGCGGTGATACAGCCTGACAGATTGCTGTCGATGGTGCATCGGTAGAAGTACCTGAGGGTTTTAAGGGCCAAACCAAATTTCTTCAGCTTCCTGAGGTCGAAGAGGCGCTGTTGCACCTTCTTCATCACGCTGTCCGTGTGGAAGGACCATTTCAGGTCGTTAGTGATGTGCACTCCAAAGACCTTGAAGCTTTTGACGCTCTCCAATACGGCCCCATCGATGTGGATTGGTCTGTGCTCTCTCTGCTGTCTCCTGTAGTCCACGATCAGCTCCTTTTTTTTGTTGATGTTGAGTGAGATGTTATTTTACTGGAACCACTCCACCAGGGCTCTCACCTCCTCTCTGTGGGCTGTTTCATCGTTGTTGGTAATCAGGCCTATCAATGTTATGCCATCAGCAAACTTGATGTGTGCATAGCCACGCAGTCATGAGTGAACAGGGAATATATGAGAGGGCTGATCACGAACCTCTGTGGGCCCTGTGTTGAGGATCAGCGTGGCAGAGGTATTGTTACCTACCTTCACCATCTGGAGTTCGCCCGTCATGAAGTCTAGGACCCAGTTGCACAGGGATGGGTTCAGACCCAGGGCCCTGAGCTTAGTGATGAGCTTGGAGGGTACTATGGTGTTGAAGGCTGAGCTGTAGTCGATGAACAGCATTCTCACATAGGTATTCCTCTTGTCCAGGTGGGATAGTGCAGTGTGCAGTGCAACTACAGTTGCATCATCCATGGATATGCTGGGACGCAATACAAATTATAGTGGGTTTAGAGTAGGGTTGCACGTTTTGGGGTATATTCAGAGGTGGAAACTTTCTGTGGGAATATACAGTGCCTTGCAAAAGTATTCGGCCCCCTTGAACTTTGCGACCTTTTGCCACATTTCAGGCTTCAAACAAAGATATAAAACTGTATTTTTTTGTGAAGAATCAACAACAAGTGGGACACAATCATGAAGTGGAACGACATTTATTGGATATTTCAAACTTTTTTAACAAATCAAAAACTGAAAAATCGGGCGTGCAAAATTATTCAGCCCCCTTAAGTTAATACTTTGTAGCGCCACCTGAAATGTGGCAAAAGGTCGCAAAGTTCAAGGGGGCCGAATACTTTCGCAAAGCACTGTATGTGAATTTACGGGAATATATGCGAATAATATAAATACCATTTAAATGCAGATGTTTTTTTCAATGGATATATTTACCATATCATATGGAGACCGAGACATAAACCTTTAACCTTATCATAGGTAGACATACTTGCAAATTATAAAATCCTTCCAATAGAATTTAAAAAACAATTTAATTACGAATTGAACTTTAATTAAATGAGTTGACTCTTCACATGGGATGATTTCACTGAACAACAAAAGAAGGGAATATTGAATGATCCCAACGATCCATCTTATCTCCAAAAAAACATCTATAAAATGATAGTCTAGAAACTAAAGCTTTGGTTGTCTTCCTCTCAGGCTTCCATGTCTTCTCCATGGACCTCCTCTTGAACCACCTCTTGAACGTCAGACTCTGAGGCCTCATCTTCACTGTCCAACCTTGTTGAGGATGGCTCGTTGTCAGGCTCAAAAAGCCTCAGATTTGCCCTGATGGCCACCAATTTCTCAACCCTTGATTGGTCAGGCTGTTGCGTGCTTTGGTGTGTGTGTTCCCAAACAAGGACCAGTTGCGCTCTGAGGTGGCTGATGTTGGTGGGGTTTGGAGGATGATGGAGGCAACAGGGGAAAGAGCCTCAGATCCACAAAGCCCTTTCCACCAGGTGGCTGATGAGATATGTTGGCACGACTGCCATATTGCATCTCCATCCCAAAGCCCTTGCTTGGAAGTGTACTTCGCCAGACTGCCAAGAACCTTGCCCTCGTCCAGGCCAAGGTGGTGAGACACGGTAGTGATGACACCATAGGCCTTGTTGATCTCTGCGCCAGACAGGATGCTCTTGCCAGCATGCAGAGTGTATGGGCTTCATTCTTTTTAATGTATTTCAAAACTGCAGTTTCCTCTGATTGCAGCAATAGTGAGGTGGGCAGGGCAGTACGGATATCTTCTCTTACATCTGCAAGCAGAGTCTGAACATCAGACAGGATAGCATTGTCTCCCTTAATCCGTGCAATGGCTACTGCTATAGGTTTCAGGAGTTTCAGGCTGCTAACTACTCTCTCCCAAAATACATCATCCAGGAGGATCCTCTTGATGGGGCTGTCCATATCGGCAGACTGTGATATAGTCATTTCTTGGAGGGACTCCTTCCCCTCCAGGAGACTGTCAAACATGATGACAACACCACCCCAATGGGTGTTGCTGGGCAGCTTTAATGTGGTGCTCTTATTCTTCTCACTTTGCATGGCGAGCTAGATTGCTGCTGTCACCGGTGCAAATACCTTCTGTGGTCCAAGGTCATTGATGACTGCCTTCAGCTCATCTGCAATGTAGAGACCGGTGTGTCTGTGTCTATGCTCTTGTAGAATACTGGTTGAGGGGTGGAGATGATGTAGTTAATTATTCCTTGCCCACAAACATTTGACCACCCATCAGAGATGATTGCAATATAGTCTGCTTTCTCTATGATTTGCTTGACCTTCAACTCTGTGGAACTCTGCATCCAGCAAATGAGTAGATAACGCATGTCTGGTTGGAGCAGTGTATGCTGGGCAAAGAACATTCAGAAATCTCTTCCAGGAGGACCATGAGCTGTTGCTGTCGATAAGGTGTCTGATTCATCATTTGCACCTCGAATAGAAGTAGAGGGACTTTTGACAAAGGTTGCTTGTTGTGAGTGCTGAGGGAACTTTATGCACTTGGCCAGATGATTCTGCAGCTTTGTTGCATTCTTCACATATTATTTGGCACAGTATTTGCATATGTACACAGCTTTTCCTTCTACATTAGCTGCAGTGAAATGTCTCCACACATCAGATGGTGCCGTGGCATTTTCCTGTAAAGATTAGGAAAAAAAATAGTTACAAAAAAAACCAAATAACAATTCCATAGTTAAGCAGTTAGATTAAACAACCCCTTTGTAAGATAAATGTTTTAAAATTAAACATGTATGGAAACAGGTGAATTAACACTCCTCAGTTGGCAGGCTCAAGTAAGCTAAAACCCACATGGTGGCAAAACTAACTAGCAGAAATTGTTGACAAGTTAGGAATGATTTAAACACACGTTGCTGTAGGCTACTATTTACTAATTAACAAAAAATCATGTATGTCATATAAAATATATTCACCCCACCCAGTATCGTAATCAAAACTTACCAGAAAGCATGTAGTCTTGGCTCAGACAATGTAGTAGTGTGGGCTCAATAGCATCTTGAGAATCAGCTGTACATGTGATGGAAAAGTGCACTGCACATGTGATGGAAGAATGTACTGTGCGTGCAGAGGGTTGAGATTCCATTGAATTAGGGATAGTTTAACCAAAATATGCCACAAGACCTAGAATTGCCTTGTGTTTATCCCACAAAAATGTTACTGTTATAAGCAAATGTTTTGATAAATTTAAGCAAAATTCACAAAATTCTCAGACTTATCATCCCATGGAAAATTTCCGGAAAAATTCTGAAAGGTTTCCCACGTTTTGCAACCCTAGTCTAAGGTGTCGGGTAAGGTGGAGGTTGTATGATCTTTACCTAGCCTCTCAAAGCTCTTCATGTTGACAGAAGTGAGTGCTACGGGTTGGTAGTCATTTGGGTACAGGAACAGTCATGGGTACATCTTGAAGCAAGTGGGGACAACAGACTGGGATAGGGAGAGATTGCATATATACGTAAACATTGCATTCAGCTGGTCTGCACATGCTCTGAGGATGACGCTTGGGATTCCGTCTGGGCAGGCAGCCTTGCGAGGGTTAACGAGCTTGAATGATTGCCACGGAGATCGGGAGCACACAGTCCTCATGAGTGGCATTTTGGTGTTGTTTTCCTCTAAGCGGGCGAAGAAGTTGTTTAGCTTGTCCGGGAGTAAGGCATCGGGTCCGCGACATGGCTGGCTTTCCCTTAATAATTTGTGATGTTCTGGAGTCCCTGTAACATGCGATTTGTGTCTGAGCCATTCAATTGCAACTCCACTTCGTCCCTGTACTGTAGTTTGGCCTCTTTGATTACATTACGGGGTTTATAGATGGTCTGTTTGTACACGTCCAGGTTCCTTGCCATGGTTAAATGTGATGGTTCGCGCTAACAGTTCTGCGTGAATGCTGCCATCTATCCATAGTTTTTGGTTTGGATAGTTCTAATCATCACAGTAGGAACAACATCCTCTATGCACTTCCTGATGAACCCAGACACAGAGTCAGTGTATACATCGATACTATTCCTAGAGGCAACCTGGAACATTTCCTAGTCTGCATAATCAAACAGTCTTGAAGTATAGATTCCGACTGGTCAGACCCATGTTGAACAGTCCTTACCATGGATGCTTCCTGTTTAAGTTTCTGTCTATAGGTAGGGAGGAGCAGGATGGAGACGTCATCTGATTTTCCAAAGGGAGGGCAGGGGAGGGCCTTGTAGCTGTCCCGGAAGGGAGAATATCAATGGTCAAGAGTGTTCTCTCTGTGGTCCCTAGGGCTTGGGTCAAAAGTAGTGTACTATATGGAGAGCAGGGTGCATGGGGTCTGGATAAAAGCAGTGCACTACATAGGGAATGGGATGCCATTTAGGATACATAGTCACAAAAACTGGTATAACTGAAACACAGACCTGATAGACCAAGGATCATTGTGATCATGCATCCACCCTGCTAACCCTGACACCACATACAGGGTCCATACCTCCTCCTATGTTTCAAAAAGGCATAAAGTAGATTTAGAGTAGCAGCACTTTACATAGTTAGTTTCCTCTGGTTTGATCCTCCACCACCCTGCTGTGGGCATAGAGCCCCCAGACACACACACATACACACATACACACAGGATATTGGTGGCACCTTAATTGAGGAGGATGGGCTCATGGTAAAGTTTGGAGCGGTGTCAGTGGCATGGTATCAAAAACTTCAAACACATGGTTTACATGCCATTCCATTCGCTCCGTTCTGGCCATTAATATGAGCTGTCCTCCCCTTAGCAGCCTCCTGTGACACACACACACACACACACACACACACACACACACACACACACACACAAACCCACACACACAGACATAGCCCCCAGGAAACACATACAGACATGAGGCACTAACACTCTACTGCATAGGTACTGACTACTGAGTAATATGGGAACACCCAATGAATATACTATGAGCTATGCAGGAAGAGCACAGTCATACATATTGGCAGCACCCACATAGAAACACAGACACACACACACACACTCAAAGCTCACATTCCATCAGATATTAGATCCAGCGACAACAATAAAAAAATGAAAACACAAGGAAGAAATCCCATTATCCACTGGGGGATAATAGAGAGTCAATGAGGCCCAGCCAACCAATTGCAGGAGCTCTGGGTGGTAAACAAGACACAGGCAGTCATAAGCTCCTCAAGGACATTGTCATTTAGGATGAAAACAGATGCTGTCATGGACCCAGTCAGCCCCATTCACCTTCACCTTACAACCTGCATATCCATTTGCCTTCAGATGGGTTTCAGGACAAATCTGTCCAGGCTAGTAGAACAGATCCAGGGCAGGTAAACATGTATTTAAACAGCTATTCAGACCCCTTGACTTTTTCAACATTTTGATACTTTACAGCCTTATTCTAAAATGAATTAAATAGTTTTTTTCTCTCATCAATCTACACACAATACCCGATAATGACAAAGCAAAAACAGATTTTTTTTATTTTTTTGCTAATTTATATATATTTTTTAAACAGAAAAATCACATTAATATTCAGACCCTTTAATCAGTACTTTTTTGAAGCACCTTTGGCAGTGATTACAACATTGAGTCTTCTTGGGTATGACGCTACAAGCTTGGCACACCTGTATTTGGGAAGTTTCTCCCATTCTTCTATACAGACCCTCTCAAGCTCTGTTAGGTTGATTGGGAGCATTGCTGCACAGCTATTTCAGGTCTCTCCAGAGATGTTAGATCGGGTTCAAGTCTGTGCTCTGGCTGGGCCACTCAAGGACATTCAGAGACTTGTCCTGAAGCCACTCCAGTGTTGTCTTGGCTGTGTGCTTAGGGTCGTTGTCCTGTTGGAAGGTGAACCTTCACCCCAGGCTGAGGTCCTTTGCTCTTTGGAGCAGGTTTTCATCAACGATCTCTCTGTACTTTGCTCCGTTCATCTTTGCCTCAACCCTTACTAGTCTCCCAGTCCCTGCCACTGAAAAACATCCCCAAAGCATGATGCTGCCACCACCATGCTTCACCGTAGGGATGGTGTCCGGTTTCCTCTAGATGTGACACTTGGCATTCAGGCCAAAGAGTTCAATCTTGATTTCATCAGACCAGAGAATCTTGTTTCTCATGGTCTGAGATTCTTTAGGTGCCTTTTGGCAAACTCCAAGTGGGCTGTTATGTTCCTTTTACTGAGGAGTGGCTTCTGTCTGGCCACTCTACCATAAAGGCTTGATTGGTTGAGTGCTGCAGAGATGGTTGTACATCTGGAAGGTCCTTCTGGAAGGTTCTCCCATCTCCAAAGAGGAACTCTAGAGCTCTGTCAGAGTGACCATTGGGTTCTTGGTCACCTCCCTGACTAAGGACCTTCTCCCCCGATTGCTCAATTTGGCCGGGCGGACAGCTCTAGGAAGAGTCTCTGTGGATCCAAACTTCTTTCATTTAAGAAGTTTGGACAGGTGTCTGCCTTTCCAAATCATGTCCAATCAATAGAATTTACCACAGACTCCAATCAATTTGTAGAAACATCTTAAGGATAATCAATGGAAACAGGATGCACCTAAGATCAATTTTGAGTCTCATAGCAAAGGGTCTGAATACTTATGTAAATAAGGTATTTCTAAAAACCTGTTTTTGCTTTTGTCATTATGGGGTATTATGTGTAGATTGCTCAGGATTTGTTTTTATTTAATCAATTTTAGAATAAGCCTGTAACGTAACAAAATGTGGAAAAGGTCAAGAGGTCTGAATACTTTCCGAAGGCACTGTATCTCAAGTATTTCATTATTTCTTGGCCGCTTGTTTCACTGAATGCCTGGGCGGACTTGTAGTGTGAGAGAGAGTGTGTGTACACACACACACACACACACACACACACACACACACACACACACACACAATGATATGCAACAGATACTAAACATAAAGTAGGGGTACTGATGGTGGCAAATCCTTTCTCTCCGCTGCAGGTACACAGCCTTTGAACAAAGGTCATCTTTTCTTCAGACCGGATAGGAAACTCATTCAAAATGACTCACTATACATTTCCCTGTTGAGGCACCTTACGCAACACACACACACAGAATGTAATGAGACGCATGCCTCTTTAATCAACCCTTGTGCATCTGTCACCAGGGCTGTGAACACAAGTCTCTCCAAACACAAAGGCCTCTGTGGCGGTCTGTGAATATGACCAAGCAGCACCGCCATCCATCACTTGGATAGGACAAATAAAGTGGAACCTTTTAAAGATGCTATTTAACTAGAGGACAGTTTCATGGGCTCGCAGCACCTGGCTGGAGAGAGCCTGCACTAGACAGTACTACAATAATGACCCTACAGGACTGAGTGGAAAATAGGACAACGCAGAGACACAACACTATACACTGTTACATACAGACACACACAGACTGTACATGCAGGTGTTGTATATGTAAAAGTAAGCACATAGTTGCAAACACACACACACACACACATACGTTTATTTGGCAAACACACACACATACAAACAGACAAGCTCTGATGTATGAGAACAAAACGAAATATTATAAAAAGTTGTACACGGCAATGGAAGGATAAAGTACCATGTTACGTTTGAGACAGAATTCATTCGTTTTGCTCCTCTGAGCAGAGGAATGAGTTAACAGGGAGAGAGGGAAGAAAGAGAGGGGGTAACGATAGGTTGAAGGAGGAGAAGCTGAAATGCTGAAGACAGTCTTTGTTATATTTCATCAGTAACTGGGTCAAAGTCTTGATTTCAGTTCAGGAACACTCTCCGTAACATTGAGATTTGAACTGTAATTATATGGGCAAGCTAGCTTAAGGTGTGTGTGTGTTTTATGTGTTTTGATATGTGCATGTCTGTGTGTGCAGCAGGTCTGTATCCCCCTCTGAGGTAGGTAATGATGTGGGATAGAGGATTACCTGCATTACCTGTGACAGATCCCTGTCCTCATATGTTCCTGTGGAGGTCTTGACTACAATCTCACTCTCCCTACTTCCATCTCCTCTGCATTACATTACGCCACCAGGACTTAACTCATACAGATACAAACAGAGACAGATGTTGTTTCTCAAATGGGCCCTGTTCAAAAGTAGTGCACGATGTAGGGCCCTATTCCCTACATCGTGCACTACTTTTGAACAGGGCCCATAGGGAATAGGGTGTCATTTGGGAAGCATCAAGGGGGTTTAACAGCAGCCAATTCGATCTCTACATGAGTGAAGTGTTCCTATCAGTCATACTGGCTCAGTCTAATGATGATAAGTCTAGCTCTGCCCATGCTGGGAGGTTATATCTCAGTGTTATTTTGGCAAAATGCTTCCTAGCTCCAACAGTGCAGTAGTATCTAACAATTCACAACAATACACACAAATATAAAAGTAAAATATAAAATATTAGATTGTGCAATGTCGGAGTGGCATTGATAAAATACAGTACAACAGAATACAGTATTTACATATGAGATGAGTAAAGCAGTATGTAGATATTATTAAAGTGACTAGTGTTCCATTATTAAAGTGGCCAGTGATTCCAAGTCTATGTATATAGGACAGCAGCCTCTAAGGAGAAGGGTTGCGTAACCCGGTGGAAGCCGGCTAGTGATGGCTGTTTAACAGTCTGATGGCCTTGAGATTGAAAAACAGCTTCTGTCTCTCAGTCCCAGCTTTGATGCACCTGTACTGACCTTGCCTTCTGGATGATAGCAGGGGGAACAGGCAGTGGCTCGGGTAGCTGATGTCCTTGATTAACTTTTTTGGGTGCTGTCGGTGTCCTGGACGGCAGGTAGTTTGCCCCCGGTGATGCATTGGGCAGACCGCACCACCCTCTGGAGAGCCTTGCGGTTGCGGGCGGTGCAGTTGCCGTACATGGCTGTGAAACAGGCCGATAGGATGCTCTCAATTGTGCATCTGTAATAGTTTGTGAGGGTTTTAGGGGTCAAGCCAAATTTCTTCAGCCTCCTGAGGTTGAAGAGGCGCTGTTGTGCCTTCTTCACCACATTGTCTGTGTGGGTGGACCATTTCAGATTATCAGCGATGTTTACGCTGAGGAACTTGAAGCTTTCCACCTTCTCCACTGTGGTCCCGTCAATGTGGATAGGGGTGTGCTCCCTCTGCTGTTTCCTGAAGTCCATGATCATCTCCTTTGTTTTGTTGATGTTGAGTGAGAGGTTATTTTCCTAGCACCCTTTTCCCTCACCTCTCCCTGTAGGCTGTCTCATCACTACTTTGGGCTGCATGTGTCAATGTGTAGTTTATACATGAATAATCTATGAGCGGAATTACTGTCTTACCTCAATAAGCCACGAAATCCCTAGTTTGAAAGTATTTTCTGTGGCGGCCATTTTCCCAACATTTACCCCCACGTGGGCCAGCCCCCTAGCAATTTGAGTTCAGTGCCTCGCCATTAGAGCGAGACAGAGAGAGCAATGACGTGGTGCACATATCTGCACATTTGTGATGTAGTACGCAATTTTCGGGGATCACTTTTGTCTCGTGGGCGCTACTTTCAGAACTACTGGCTAAAAAGTACCGGAGAATATTTTTAATCTGTCCTCACATGGAATGGGCTACTTCCTGTCCTCCCTCTTTCTCTCTCTCTTTTTTGTCTGATGAGGATGAAGGATTGCACCAGCTAGATAGACTTATGTCAAAAATACAGGAAACAATGATTCAGAGCTGATTTCTCTCTCTCTCTCAAGTGTGTATGGAAGAATTATTTAGGTCAAATAGCCTTAGCAAATATCCCCTTTTCTGTGATTTGTGATGGATAGTGAGAAGTAGGGATGGGAGATAAACCTCCTTACAAACATCAGAGGAGAGGAGCTGACTGCAGGCATGGAAAAACATGGGATTCCTGAGATTTTGTTGCTAGGAAAAGACAGCTGTTTTGAAAAACGCCTGGAATTTAAATGTCACTAAAAAAATGGCTCAATATGGTTGATATTGCTCAATGGTGCGTTGGTATAAACAGTTTGTAAGGATGTCGAGCGCTTTAACTTCAAAATCCCCTAGTACATAGGTTGGACATAGGTATATGAGTATGTTTGTATGCATTACACATATTATGCTGTGTGTGTGTGTGTGCGTGTGGAAAGCTTACACATTCTCAAGACACCTCAGCACCTTATCAGTGCTAACTGTGCAATGGCAGAGGCACAGATCCATGGCAAGCACACAATCCTCCTGGCTCATACTGCTCTCTCAAGGGTGGAGGGGAGGGGACTGGGAGAGGAGGGGACTAGTAGAAGGGAGGGAGAGAATTGGAAAGGAGAGAAGAGGAGAAAAGGGGATAGGAAGTGGGGGGTGAGAGGAGAGGAGAGATGGATGACAGCAGGATGGAGTTCTGTAATTATCCAGTAACTTCTGGGGGTTTGACCACCTCCATTTGCTGTGGTTCTTCTGACTGTAATCAGACCCTCTACTGGCTGGTTGGCTTGGCTAGCCATGAGTGCTGGAGGGTCCCTTCAAGCACGCAAGCACACACACTCAACCGTTTAGCCTCTCAGGGCCGGCAACTGCACTTAGTCTTACACATGCAAACTTACAGAAAATGGTCACACACAAAAAAAACTCAAATCTGTCACAGACACACACACACATTCTCCCTCTCTGCTCCATCTTGTGACCCTGAAACCACAACAAAGCATCCCAGTCCAGCACAGTTAATTCAAAACACTCCCCCCATTATCATGAACTCAGAGGCTGCTCTACAATTTACCAGAAAGAGAGAGCTGAGTGGTGTGTGTGGCTGCTGCATCTTTTGTATATTGGCTTACTCAGAACTCTACAGTGTATGTGTTTGAACTCTACAGTGTATGTGTTTGAACTCTACAGTGTAAGTGTTTGAACTGTACAGTGTATGTGTTTGAACTCTACAGTGTAAGTGTTTGAACTGTACAGTGTAAGTGTTTGAACTCTACAGTGTATGTGTTTGAACTCTACAGTGTAAGTGTTTGAACTCTACAGTGTAAGTGTTTGAACTCTACAGTGTATGTGTTTGCAATTGAAAATTACTATTGGTGTCCATAAATATGTGAATCCATCTTGATCTGAATAATACTAGTGTGTGTTTAGCACATACAGCCTCACTGAGGAGATCATAGCAAAATAACACAATGGAGACAGTTTAGATCTCAGATAACTGGCAGGTGACTGGCTCCCGAGTGGCGCAGCGGTCTAAGGCACTGCATCTTCGGGGTAGAGGCGTCACTACAGACCCTGGTTCGAGCTGTGGTTCGATTCCAGGCTATATCACAACCGGTCGTGATTGAGAGTCCCATAAAGCGGTGCACAATTGGCACAGCGTCATCCGTGTTAGGGTTTGGATAGGGTAGGCTGTCATTGTAAATAAGAATTTGTTCTTAACTAATATGGATGCCACAGACTCCATCCAGTCTGCGGCATCCATATTAGGAAGTTTGAGTCAGATTTTTTTTCTGAAGACTTTTCCTCTGACAACTGAGGAGGTTTGTATGACAACTGATGGGGTTTTGTTGGACGAACCGACTTCCTAATATGGATGCCGTACCACTCTCTGTATCCAGTACCTGTACATTCAGTTACATACTTCCCCCTTAAAGGGCATTAGAAGAAGACAAAATGTATGTTACCAATTGAACCAGATCTATTGCAGGATAAATCAATGTTAAAGTTTTCATAACTGGTCATATATGGATGTTTAATTTCATTTTATGGGTTGGTTATGTAGGCATCTTCTAACCCATCGTTTTCTACTACATATAATAATACAATTAAATGAAATCATTTACATTTAGAACCAAAGTCTATCAGAATTCCAGTCATTCTAATAAATGTTATACCCCTTGAACTTCAGGAATAGGACTTGGAAATATGGAAGATTAGCCAATTTGTTTTACCAGAGCGTAACCCCAAAGCTAACGACTTATTAGCCAGCCCTACTCTGTGGCTTATGATTTTGTTGTCATAGAGGACTGATTGGGCTCATTGATTCAAGTTGAAAAATAAATGCTGCTCTCATGCTTTGAGCACCACTGAAAAGTGTTATTTACATGTGAAAAATGAATGTCATATGCTGCATTTGCTATAGGCCTGTTGTTTAACTTTTTGTTGGTGACACTTTGATATCTTGATAATATGCAGCTGTTTCAAGGCACTGAAGCTCATTGGCCTAAACTCAAATTGCTAAGGGGCTGGCCCACATGGGGGTAAATGTAGGGAAAACAACTTCCAGAAAACAGTCTCCTTCAAACTAGGGATTTTGTGGCTTATTGAGGTAAGACAGTAATTCTGCTCATAGATTATGCATGTATAAACTACACATTGACACATCTAGCCCAAAGCAGTGACGAGACAGCCTACAGGGAGGAGGTGAAAGCCCTGGGAGAGCGGTGCCAGGTTTCTTCAAGAATCAATGGATACATACATATATATATATACACTGTATATATATATATATATATATATATATATATATATATATATATATATATATATATATATATATATATATATATATATATATATATATATATACTGTATATATATATACTGTATATATATATATATATATATATATATATATATATATATATATATATATATTTTGTGTATGTCCATTACATGAAATCCAAATAAAAATCAATTTAAATTACAGGTTGTAATGCAACAAAATAGGAGAAATGCCAAGGGGGATGAATACTTTTGCAAGGCACTGTATGTGTGTATATACACTGCTCAAAAAAATAAAGGGAACACTTAAACAACACAATGTAACTCCAAGTCAATCACACTTCTGTGAAATCAAACTGTCCACTTAGGAAGCAACACTGATTGACAATACATTTCACATGCTGCTGTACAAATGGAATAGACAACAGGTGGAAATTATAGGCAATTAGCAAGACATCCCCAATAAAGGAGTGGTTCTGCAGGTAGTGACCACAGACCACTTCTCAGTTCCTATGCTTCCTGGCTGATGTTTTGGTCACTTTTGAATGCTGGTGGTGCTTTCACTCTAGTGGTAGCATGAGACGGAGTCTACAACCCACACAAGTGGCTCAGGTAGTGCAGCTCATCCAGGATGGCACATCAATGTGAGCTGTGGCAAGAAGGTTTGCTGTGTCTGTCAGCGTAGTGTCCAGAGCATGGAGAAGCTACCAGGAGACAGGGCAGTACATCAGGAGACGTGGAGGAGGCCGTAGGAGGGCAACAACCCAGCAGCAGGACCGCTACCTCCGCCTTTTTGCAAGGAGGAGCACTGCCAGAGCCCTGCAAAATGACCTCCAGCAGGCCACAAATGTGCATGTGTTTGCTCAAACGGTCAAATCAAATCAAATCAAATTTTATTTGTCACATACACATGGTTAGCAGATGTTAATGCGAGTGTAGCGAAATGCTTGTGCTTCTAGTTCCGACAATGCAGTAATAACCAACAAGTAATCTAACTAACAATTCCAAAACTACTGTCTTGTACACAGTGTAAGGGGATAAAGAATATGTACATAAGGATATATGAATGAGTGATGGTACAGAGCAGCATAGGCAAGATACAGTAGATGGTATCGAGTACAGTATGTACAAATGAGATGAGTATGTAAACAAAGTGGCATAGTTTAAAGTGGCTAGTGATACATGTATTACATAAGGATACAGTCGATGATATAGAGTACAGTATATACGTATGCATATGAGATGAATAATGTAGGGTAAGTAACATTATATAAGGTAGCATTGTTTAAAGTGGCTAGTGATATATTTACATCATTTCCCATCAATTCCCATTATTAAAGTGGCTGGAGTTGAGTCAGTGTCAGTGTGTTGGCAGCAGCCACTCAATGTTAGTGGTGGCTGTTTAACAGTCTGATGGCCTTGAGATAGAAGCTGTTTTTCAGTCTCTCGGTCCCAGCTTTGATGCACCTGTACTGACCTCGCCTTCTGGATGATAGCGGGGTGAACAGGCAGTGGCTCGGGTGGTTGATGTCCTTGATGATCTTTATGGCCTTCCTGTGACATCGGGTGGTGTAGGTGTCCTGGAGGGCAGGTAGTTTGCCCCCGGTGATGCGTTGTGCAGACCTCACCACCCTCTGGAGAGCCTTACGGTTGAGGGCGGAGCAGTTGCCGTACCAGGCGGTGATACAGCCCGCCAGGATGCTCTCGATTGTGCATCTGTAGAAGTTTGTGAGTGCTTTTGGTGACAAGCCAAATTTCTTCAGCCTCCTGAGGTTGAAGAGGCGCTGCTGCGCCTTCTTCACAATGCTGTCTGTGTGAGTGGACCAATTCAGTTTGTCTGTGATGTGTATGCCGAGGAACTTAAAACTTGCTACCCTCTCCACTACTGTTCCATCGATGTGGATAGGGGGGTGTTCCCTCTGCTGTTTCCTGAAGTCCACAATCATCTCCTTAGTTTTGTTGACGTTGAGTGTGAGGTTATTTTCCTGACACCACACT
Source organism: Oncorhynchus mykiss (assembly GCF_057628025.1). Taxonomy (NCBI): domain Eukaryota; kingdom Metazoa; phylum Chordata; class Actinopteri; order Salmoniformes; family Salmonidae; genus Oncorhynchus; species Oncorhynchus mykiss. The sequence goes on from NC_143037.1 coordinate 58,060,265, forward strand.
CCGAGGGCCCTCACCTCCTCCCTGTAGGCCGTCTCGTCGTTGTTGGTAATCAAGCCTACCACTGTTGTGTCGTCCGCAAACTTGATGATTGAGTTGGAGGCGTGCGTGGCCACGCAGTCGTGGGTGAACAGGGAGTACAGGAGAGGGCTCAGAACGCACCCTTGTGGGGCCCCAGTGTTGAGGATCAGCGGGGAGGAGATGTTGTTGCCTACCCTCACCACCTGGGGGCGGCCCGTCAGGAAGTCCAGTACCCAGTTGCACAGGGCGGGGTCGAGACCCAGGGTCTCGAGCTTGATGACGAGCTTGGAGGGTACTATGGTGTTGAATGCCGAGCTGTAGTCAATGAACAGCATTCTCACATAGGTATTCCTCTTGTCCAGATGGGTTAGGGCGGTGTGCAGTGTGGTTGAGATTGCATCGTCTGTGGACCTATTTGGGCGGTAAGCAAATTGGAGTGGGTCTAGGGTGTCAGGTAGGGTGGAGGTGATATGGTCCTTGACTAGTCTCTCAAAGCACTTCATGATGACGGAAGTGAGTGCTACGGGGCGGTAGTCGTTTAGCTCAGTTACCTTAGCTTTCTTGGGAACAGGAACAATGGTGGCCCTCTTGAAGCATGTGGGAACAGCAGACTGGTATAGGGATTGATTGAATATGTCCGTAAACACACCGGCCAGCTGGTCTGCGCATGCTCTGAGGGCGCGGCTGGGGATGCCGTCTGGGCCTGCAGCCTTGCGAGGGTTAACACGTTTAAATGTCTTACTCACCTCGGCTGCAGTGAAGGAGAGACCGCATGTTTTCGTTGCCGGCCGTGTCAGTGGCACTGTATTGTCCTCAAAGCGGGCAAAAAAGTTGTTTAGTCTGCCTGGGAGCAGGACATCCTGGTCCGTGACTGGGCTGGATTTCTTCCTGTAGTCCGTGATTGACTGTAGACCCTGCCACATGCCTCTTGTGTCTGAGCCGTTGAATTGAGATTCTACTTTGTCTCTGTACTGACGCTTAGCTTGTTTGATAGCCTTGCGGAGGGAATAGCTGCACTGTTTGTATTCGGTCATGTTACCAGACACCTTCCCCTGATTAAAAGCAGTGGTTCGCGCTTTCAGTTTCACGCGAATGCGTGGTCAGAAACAGACTCCATGAGGGTGGTATGAGGGCCCGATGTCCACAGGTGGGGGTTGTGCTTACAGCCCAACACCGTGCATGACGTTTGGCATTTGCCAGAGAACACCAAGATTGGCAAATTCGTCACTGGCGCCCTGTGCTCTTCACAGATGAAAGCAGGTTCACACTGAGCACATGTGACAGACATGACAGTCTGGAGACGCCGTGGAGAACGTTCTGCTGCCTGCAACATCCTCCAGCATGACCGGTTTGGCGGTGGGTCAGTCATGGTGTGGGGTGACATTTCTTTGGGAGGCCGCACCGCCCTCCATGTGCTTTCCAGAGGTAGCCTGACTTTAGGTACCGAGATGAGATCCTCAGACCCCTTGTGAGACCATATGCTGGTGCGGTTGGCCCTGGGTTCCTCCTAATGCAAGACAATGCTAGACATCATGTGGCTGGAGTGTGTCAGCAGTTCCTGCAAGAGGAAGGCATTGATGATATGGACCGCCCGTTCCCCAGACCTGAATCCAATTGAGCACATCTGGGACATCATGTCTCGCTCCATCCACCAACAGACTGCCCAGGAGTTGGCGGATGCTTTAGTCCAGGAGCATTAGTCATCAGGAGCATGCCCAGGCGTTGTAGGGAGGTCATACAGGCACGTGGAGGCCACACACACTACTGAGCCTCATTTTGACTTGTTTTAAGGACATTACATCAAAGTTAGATCAGCCTGTAGTGTGGTTTTCCACTTTACTTTTGAGTGTGACTCCAAATACAGACCTCCATGGGTTGATAAATTTGATTTCCATCAATCATTTTTGTGTGATTTTGTTGTCAGCACATTCAACTATGTAAAGAAAAAAGTATTTAATAAAAATATTTCATTCATTCAGATCTAGGATGTGTTATTTTAGTGTTCCCTTTATTTTTTTGAGCAGTATATATATATATATATATATATATATATATATATATATATATATATATATATATATATATATATATATATTATATATATATATTATATATATATATATATATATATATATTTAGATATATATATATATATTTATTTAAGACTTTTGCAAGGCACTATATATATATATATATACACACACAGTGCCTTGCGAAAGTATTCATCCCCCTTGGCATTTCTCTTATTTTGTTGCATTACAACCTCTTTCATGTAATGGACATACACAAAAAAGTCCAAATTGGTGAAGTGAAATGAAAAAAATGACTTGTTGTTTCAAAAAATTCAAAACAATGTAAACCTGAAAAGTGGTGCATGCATATGTATTCACCCCCTTTGCTATGAAGCCCCTAAATAAGATATTGTGAAAAGAATTACCATCAGAAGTCACATTATTAGTTAAATAAAGTCCACTTGTGTACAATCTAAGTGTTACTTGATCTGTCACAGAGTCCCCAGAGTCTGCAACACCACTAAGCAAGGGGCATCACCAAGCAAGCAGCACTATGAAGACCAAGGAGCTCCCAAACAGGTCAGGGACAAAGTTGTGGAGAAGTTCAGATCAGGGTTGGGTTATAAAAAAATATCCAAAACTTCTAATATCCCACAGAACACCATCAAGAGAGGGCCGCCCAGCAAAACTCACGGACCAGGCAAGGAGTGCATTAATCAGAAAGGCAACAGAGACCAAAGATAACCCTGAAGAAGCTGCAAAGTTCCACAATGGAGATTGGAGTACCTGTCCATAGGACCACTTTAAGCCGTACACTCCACAGAGCCGGAAGAGTGTCCAGAAAAAAAGCCATTGCTTAAAACCTGTTAAGGATATGGCAGACATATGCCCCCTTTGGAGAGATTGGGTACCCCTAGTAAACTGAAAAAAAAATCTGTCAAAAATTGCTAATATATGCAAATAAAAATTATTATTGGATAGAAAACACTCTAAAGATTCTAAAACCGTTGGAATTATGTCTGTAAGTATAGCAGAACTCACAGGGCAGGCATTCTTCCAAACTAGTTTTTGTGGCCATGAAAGTTGGAGCAACTTTGACGTCATGGCCCCCACCCTTCCCAACCAGTTATGATTCTGGGGAGACTTTCTATCTCTTCCGCTAGATGTCCTCTTTCAGTAGAGCTTTGAATCGTTCAAATCCCGCGAGAATTGACCCTATGGGAGTGAAATTAGTGCGTGCCACGAGAGAATAGGCTGTGCGTATGGGCGCGAATTGGTCCCAGCCATTCCTTTGTTCCAGCACTCAAGAGAAGGGCAGACGATGGCCGATTGAATTGAAGTTTGTTTTGCGTGTCTAAAACATCATAAAGCTTGCTTCTGCACTTAGTTTGACCTGTTTAGTCGACATATAATATGTAATTTTGAAGTTTTGATGCGCAACTTTTCCGGACCAGAGGACGTTTTGGGTGCATTTCAGCTGATGTTATTAGCAGTAGCTAATACAAAGACGCAAGACTTGAAACCAATCAATGTATTGGGTAAGTATGAAGCCTTCCAGAACATTCTGAACGAAGACCATCGAAGGTAAGGGAATATTTATGCTTAAATCTGTGTTTCTGTTGACTCCAACATTACGTAGAAATGTAGCTTGGAACTGAGCGCCGTCTCAGCATATTGAATAGTGTGCGATTTCTGTAACGTTAAAAATAAATCTAACAAAGCGGTTGCATAAAGAAGCAGTGTATCTTTCTAACTATATGTAGAACATGTATATTTAGTCAAAGTTTATGATGTCTATTTACGTTATCTTGCCACGCTACCTAGATTTCCTGCGGGCATTTTTGAGTAATTTCTGAACGTGAACTCACTGTAAATGGACATTTATGGATATAAATGGCATATTATTGAAAAAAAAAATATGTACTGTGTAACATGTCATATTACTGTCATCTGATGAAGATTTTCAAAAGGTTAGTGAGCGATTTATTTTTTAATCCTGCGTTTGTTGATTGCATGTTTTGGCTATTCAAATGAGCTGTGTCTGGTGGTGGTTTTACATATATATGTGCTATGTTTTCGCCGTAAAACATTTTAAAAATCTGACTTGCTGGCTAGATGAACAAGGTGTTTATCTTTCATTTGAGCTATTGGACTTGTTAATGTGTGGAGGTTAAATATTTTTAAGAATATTTTTGCGTTCCATCCGCCACCGTTTCAGCTGAACGTGGGAGGGTTGATTCCCAATTGGGAACCAATATCGTAGACAGGTTAAAGAAAAAATTAAGCAAATATGTTTGGTGTTCGCCAAAAGGCATGTGGGAGACTCCCAAAACATATGGAAGAAGGTACTCTGGTCAGATGAGACTAATATTGAGCTTTTTGGCCATCAAGGAAAATGCTATGTCTGGCGCAAAGCCAACACCTCTCATCACCCCGAGAACTCCATCCACACAGTGAAGCATGGTGGTGGCAGCATCATGCTGTGGGGATGTTTTTCATTGGGCAGGGACTGGGAAACTGAAGAATTGAAGGAATGATGGGTGGCACTAAATACAGGAAAATTCTTGAGGGAAACCTGTTTCAGTCTACCAGAGATTTGAGACTGGGACAAAGGTTCACCTTAAGCATACTGCCAAAGCAACACTCGAGTGGTTTAAGGGAAACATTTAAATTTATTGGAATGGCCTTGTCAAAGCCCAGACCTCAGTACACCAACCCATCCAACTTGAAGGAGCTGGAGCAGTTTTGCCTTGAAGAATGGGAAAAAATCCCAGTGGACAGATGTGCCAAGCTTATACAGACATACCCCAAGAAACTTGCAGCTGTAATTGCTGCAAAAGGTGGCTCTACAAAGTATTGACTTTGGGTGGTGAATAGTTATGCACGCTCAAGTTCCGTTTTTTTGTCTTATTTCTTGTTAGTTTCACAATAACAAATATTTTGCATCTTCAAAGTGTTAGGCATGTTGTGCAAATCAAATTATACAACTCCCCCAGAAATCCATTTTAATTCCAGGTTGTAAGGCAACAAAATAGGAGAAATTGCAAGGGGGTGAATACTTTCGCAAGCCACTGTATATACTACCGTTCAAAAGTTTGGGGTCACTTAGAAATGTCCTTGTTTTTGAAAGAAAAGCACATTTTTGTCCATTAAAATAACATCAAATTGATCAGGAATACAGTGTAGACGTTGTTAATGTTGTAAATGACTATTGTAGCTGAAACGGCTGGGTTATAAAGCAAACACGTTTGGTGTTCGCCAAAAGGCACGTGGGAGACTCCCAAAACATATGGAAGAAGGTGATTATATAGTGTATATAATATATATGTAATTTATAAGTCCAAAAATGGATGTAGCAACTACAGATTGCCCCTTTAAGTCTATCAAAGGTGTGCGAGTTTGAACATGTGTCCATTAGGCCTATGGATTTATTTATTTTTAATCAGCATGAATTAGATTGAGCAATAAAAGCCCCACTTTTATTCCATAGGCTGGGATCAGCACTCTGCAACTGTTGCAAGAGCATATTCTTCCACTGCCTGTCCACTGGTTTCAAAAACAATGATTGACAGGCAGGTTAGACTTCTTGCATTCAACCATTATTGGATTCCAATATACGTTTTGATTTGTGTACAGCCATCCACAACTGCCACAATCTGTGAGGCGCAAATAGCTGAATGAGAGAGCAGCAGTGTGATGTCTGTATCGTTGTAGACTACACCACTGCTGTCCTCCTTAGCGCCAAACGTTTATTCAAGTTGGATGATCTTTGGATGCCGACAGCAGTCGTACCATTGGAATACATAGCTTGGACAGTAGTTTACAAAAACCTATTCCTGCTCTTTTCCCATGATTCTTCAAATCCATTTTATATGTTATAGTGTTCTCTGACTTGTGGTCAGACTCGCTCAGTTGGAACAAACTTAACCTTGTTCCAATGCTGATTTGAATGTCCTTGAGAAACAGAGAAGTGTCAAAGATAGTTTTTTGCGAACCTCCTTTCTGAATTTAAAAGTAATCCTCAAAGTAATCATCTAGTTTTTCAAAAGTATCTGTAATCTGATTACAATATTTTTCTTGGTAACGTAACGGATTACAGTTACCATTTTTTTGTAATCCTTTACTCCCCAACCCTGCCAGCCAGGCCAGGACAGCCAGGGCTCTGGGCCTGAGGAATGTACCAGGACATGGGACACTGATCCTGATAGGATAGGAAATAGAACTCATCATCTCATCATATAAATGCCAATGAGTACGAGGAGGAAAACAACTCACCACAGGCCTCTGTTCTAATGGGAAGTAAAACTATTGGTTTGGCCAGAGCTACTGGGTTATATACCCATAGAAATAAACATTCCTAGAAGGGCGTCCCCATTCAGGTCACTGGGTGGCTGATGGGTAAACTGTTCTAGAAATACTATTTATATGATTATAGCATTTCAGACCACAGAGCCCAAGGTGTTAGAGAAAGGGAGGAGAGATGAAGGGTTACTCTGTAACCAAGAGGAGGAGAGGAGAGAAATGTAGGAAAGGGAAACAGAAATGTAATTTGGTTAATGGTTCTAGAGAAGGAAAAAGACTAGTGATGCAAACAGACGAGATGAAAATGTCAGTCTCAATGAGAAATTCTGTATTTCATATAAACTTGTAAAAAACATTCTTGCTTTACGTAATTGGAAACATCTAAACATCTAACGTCTTGCAGGGGAAGCGGAAAAAGGGAGCATCTGGAAATAAATCTAATTATCATCAAATCGGACCATATGGTGACTTTAGCCATACCAGTTATCCTGACGCCTGAATGAAGGGTAATGGTGTGTGTGTCTGTGTGCCTGTGCGTGTCAGTGTGTGTATGTCCGTTTGCATGTGTGTGCTAATCTATGGGACATGTCTTTGTCAGCGTTTGTGTGCTTGCTCACCATGACGGCACCTTCATGAAATGTCTGCTGACTGATGATACAGGTCCTCCCTCCCCAGCTGCCAGGGGCTGGCTGTGACCTCTGGGGCTTCACGGGGCCATCTATCAGAACTACAACAACCAGCAACCTGCAGGAGTCTCACCCTGTAGGAGAAACAAGGGGAGGAGGAGGGAAGAGGACATGGGCAGAGGGGAGGGCAGATAGCAGGGAAGTACTAGGCACGAGTCAGAGACCTTCTCATACATCAAGATCATTCTGTCTTCATTAAGGTTACTTCAGATTCTCTACATGCGAAATCGTTTATCCTCTGATATTAATTTCCTTCTCCCTTCTCTGTGAAAAAAAGTATAATTGCCACTTGCTTATAAACTTGATTATACACTGTACTTTAGTTTGTTTTTCCTAATATGAAAATAATGAACACTTGGATTGGATTAAATAATGATAGTAGTAGTCGCTTGGCACAGCGTGTGTTATGGTACAAATTGTCCCTTCCAACCAGAAGTACATATAAAGTAGCGAAGCCAAATTGTTTTCATTCAGGATTTTGCCTTGTGGGGGAGACTTGTGAAATGTGAGATCATTATTTCAATCTGTTTTAGCCTAGCTCACACAGACACCACGCTCATGCGCGAGCACAGACAGACAGACAGACGACCCGGTAGGTGCTCTCCAGTCCCAACATCAACAGTGTGTCTGAGGCAGTTGCAGAAACATAACCCAGAGTGTGTCTGAAACAGAAGCTGTGAGTGGCTGCTGCACCCCTCATATCCCCCTGCCTCTGTTTCCCCAAGCAGGGAAAGCCAAACAAAAAGATAACCAAAAATCCACAGGAGCCCTGCAAGTTCAGACACAGGGTGGGGAGGGTGAGCCCCACATAGAGAGGTCTGGTTTAGGCCCCTAATTCTGTTGCTCTGGCCTGTTGAACTACTCTGCCCCCCCCCCCCTTCCTCCCCTGCTCTATTCCCCTTACACTCTAATTTAATCAAGAGCTCTATCAGCCAAACAAATTATCTGAGGGGCCCTAAGCACCTCCAAACAATCCTATCCATCACTCTGGCACTCTGTCAGTGTGGTCAGCTTTATAATGAAGTGCCCACACACACGCTCGCATGCACACACATCAGGGTTGTGTCTGAGAGAGAAAGAGAGAGAGAGGGAGAGAGCAGCTCTGAGGTCAGATCTATTAGGATGACCTTGCAGACAGACGCTGAGGCGTCCCCCACAGGAGCTCACCCTGGACCAGGTCTGCCTACCTCGCTGACACCTGTCTGGCTTCCTCTGTCTGAGTGTCAGAGATAGAAAGAGCAAGAGAGTGAGAGAGAGCAAGAGAGTGATAGAGAGCAAGAGAGTGAAGTGTCTAGAGGTGAGTGGTAAACGACTCGTGTAGTGGTGGGAGATGCTATATGTATTGTACGGATCCTTGATAATGTTAGGGGTTGTGGTTCGAGGCCTGGGCAGGTTGTTGTGCTGTGGGACCCCAGGTCTGTGCTTCTACTCAGTGGAAGCACAAATGTTCAGTGGAGGAGCCACTCTAGGATGGATAAGAAAGGAGGTCACACACACACACACAGACTCGCACAAACACACACACACATACATTGACGTAGAAATGTTTTTATAAATTCAGAACATATCATCAGCTGAGGGAATCAGCTCATAGGATGCTTCGAGTGCAGACAAGTATCCTCTGGGCTGCCTGGGTATCAGAGCTCTCTTCTGACTGCAGCTTCTTCCAGGTCTCTGGGGCTCAGTGATGAGATGAGATGAGATGCATCCCAATTAAATACAGCACACACAGGGTACTGATTAGGAGATGGATCATGGATGATGATACAGCATGACAACAGATTGGCATAACACTGTTTTACAACCTTATTCCAGTCCTTCTCCAGTTCATATTTACCTGGTATTTACTTTGTAACAATGTAGCTATATTATAATATCAATGCCTTGGTATGACTTGTGTACATTTATGAAAATGACAATGATATCCAATCAAAAAGCAGTGGATATCAGTTTGGGGATATGATTGGCTGAGCCAGGAATGAGCTGGGGCAGATGAGGTTTACTGGTACAGGTGAAGTGTGGCTTGACTGAAGAGAAAGTTGATTGGTTCTGGGGTGTTGCTTGGGCATTCCCTAGACTGGTGTGATGTGGGTACAATGCGTGCCTCTGTCCCTGCCTCAAAGCCCACTAAAGAGAAGCAGGCCAGCAGGAAACCAGAGAAGGAGAAATACAGAGGAAGGAAGTGAAAGATTTCCTCTTTACAGTTGCATAATACAGATAAGATGAGGAGGTTACTAAATGCGGAGGTGTGTTGATCGGAGAGTTTTTCATTGCTCAGCACTTCTGACTGATGTGGAGATCAGAGAGCACAGAGGGGCCACAAAGTAACGCGGCGCAGCTTCAAGAGCTCATGAAGAAACAGAGGTATGGTATGATAGGCATCCGACGCACTGGATAAACCGTACGCAAAACACCTATGACACACATACTGAATCGACTTATTTAAAATACGCTTTGAAATGGTAGGTTTTCAGATGTTTTTGAAAGAAGGGCAGGAACGTTGCTGTCCTAGCTTCAGGGGGAAGCTGGTTTCAGCATTCGGGTGCCAGGACAGAGAAGATCTTTTGACACACACAGTTATGGTGTTCCCGGCAGCTCCTCTGTGTTTATCTTTGAACTGAGAAGGGAACCGGGGTCATTTATGAAAGACACACAGGGCCGTCCTCACACACCCTCGTTGTCCATACGCTCATACCCTCGAGTCCACACACACCCACAAACACTCCCCGCTCACTCCCAACAGGGTGGGAGTGAATGGGGGCCAATTAGAAACAGTACAGCTAAAGCATTAAGGACTTCCTGCGGTTGAAGAGGTGCTGTTGCACCTTCTTCACCACGCTGTCTGTGCGGGTGGACCATTTCAGTTTGTCCGTGATGTGTACGCAGAGGAACTTAAAACTTTCCACCTTCTCCACTACTGTGGAGTTCCTGTATGTTGTTATGATTACACCATGAGTTGTTAATCATGAAGCATACACCCCCGCTCTTCCTCTTCCCAGAGAGGTGTTTATCTCTGTCGGCGCGATGCATGGAGAAGCCCAGTGGCTGAACCGATTCCGACAACATATCCAGAGAGAGCCATGTTTCTGTGAAACAGAGAATGTTACAATCTCAGATGTCTCTCTGGAAGGCTACCCTTGCTCGAATTTCGCCTACCTTGTTGTCAAGAGACTGGACATTGGCAAGTAGTATACTCGGGAGCGGTGGATGATGTGCACATCTACAGAGCCTGACCAGGAGGCCACTCCGTGGCACCTTCTGCGGCGTCATTGTCTTGGGTCAGCTTCTGGGATTAGATCCATTTTCCTGGGTGGTGGTCCATACAGAGGATCCACTTCGGGAAAGTCGTATCCTGATCGTAAGGTAAGTCGGTAAGTTGACGTCGCTCTTATATCCAAAAGTTCATCCCGGCTGTATGTTATAACACTTAAGATTTCCTGGGGTAACGAGCCCCTGCCTGTTCACACCACTACCATCCAGAAGGTGAGGTCAGTACAGGTGCATCAAAGCTGGGACTGAGAGACTGAAAAACACGCTTCTGTCTCAAGGCCATCAGACTGCTAAATAGCAATGACTAACTCAGAGAGGCTGCTGCTTACATGGAGACCCAATCACTGGCCACTTTAACAAATGGATCACTAGTCACTTTAAACAATGCCATTTTAATAATGTTTACATATCTTACATCACTCATATCAAATGTATATACTGTATTATTGCAGCAGCAGCCTCCATCTTCAGACAGACAGACAGAGAGACAGAGACAGAGAAACAGAGAGAGAGAAACAGAGAGAGAGAAACAGAGAGTGAAAGGGAGAGTGAGAAAGGGAGTGAGAAAGAGGGAGAGGGAGAAACAGAGAGGGAGAAACATAGAGGGAGAAACAGAGAGGGAGAGTGAGAAAGAGGGAGAAACAGAGAGGGAGAGTGAGAAAGAGAGGGAGAAACAGAGAGGGAGAGTGAGAAAGAGAGGGAGAAACAGAGAGGGAGAGGGAGAAAGAGGGAGAAACAGAGAGGGAGAGGGAGAAAGAGAGGGAGAAACAGAGAGGGAGAGGGAGAAAGAGAGGGAGAAACAGAGAGAGAGAGAGAGAGAACCAGAGAGAGAGAGAGAGAACGAGAAAGAGAGAGAGAGAGAGAGAACCAGAGAGAGAACCAGAGAGAGAGAGAGAGAGGGGAGGAAGAGAGAGAGAGAGAGAGAGGAACAGAGAGAGAACCAGAGAGAGAGAACCAGAGAGAGAGAGAACCAGAGAGAGAGAGAGAAACAGAGAGAGAGAGAACCAGAGAGAGAGAGAGAGAAACGGAGAGAGAGAGAGAGAGAGAGAGAGAGAGAGAGAGAGAGAGAGAGAGAGAGAGAGAGAGGAGAGAGAACCAGAGAGAGAGAGAGAAACAGAGACAGATTAGACTGATGTATATGTTAAAGAACAGAAAGCTGTGCCCTCTGGGACAAAGTCACTAACTGTTCTATGCACTTTGTGTATATAACATAAATTATACAGATGATAAAAAAAAGTGTCTTTAAAAACAGGCTTTTTTTAATCAGAGTGAGAGTGTTCAGACCAAGGGCACTGTATGATTCATAACCATAACAGTACTGTACATCAATCACATTAGAGAAGGGGGTGGGAAACGGGACGGGCATGGATGCCATCACTCTTCATATTGATTTGTCTAATAAAAGAGCCTCCTGTCTCTTAGCAATGAATTATGCATCGTACTTATGAAATGTCCCCTCATATGTTGTACTGTAATGCACACACTTGCATGATGCATGCAGTCTTGCACACCTGCTTCAGTAGGGACCTGTTTCTCTCTGCCTTACACACCTGAACACATTAGCCCAGGCATGCACAAACAGGCACGGATGCAGGTACATGCACGCACACACAAAGAAGGTAAGATATGCAGCAGAGATGAAAGGTGCTTGTAGTGATGGATTACTCTGTTCTTTCCTCTCACTCCTTCAATCACACATAAGTAGTCTGTAGTGTGTACCATACAGAGAGGCAGAGTGCTGTTCCGTGGGAACAACAGAGCCCATTCTACCTCCTATATTTATCCTCTGACAGAAGTGCCTTCAGACTCTCCTCTCCCTCCTCTCCTTTCCTCCCCCTCTCCTCTCCTCCCTCTCTTCTCCTTCCTCTCCTCCTCAGCAGAAACTCCTCGCCTGGCTTAAGTGGTAGAAGTGTTTACGTCCGGTATGTTGAGAGCAGGCAGATTTGAGGACACTCTGCATACCTTGGTACCACACAAAGTACATTTTCTTACTGGGTAGAGGCAGAGCTATCCCCTTACCTACTTTAACACTAAGTGTGACTGTTCCCAGGACCAGAGTCTTATCAGACATCTCCATGTCAGGTTTCATCAGACAGTAGCTTAACTGCTCTTTTACTTACCAAATCTTTTCACTCTATTTTCCATGGCACAAACAAAAACGCCCCGCCCTTCCTCCAGCCCTATCACGGCACAGATCAATGCATCACCTGCCACTGTGCAAACGGCCGGCGGTAACCCTGGCAACCAGAAATATGGCTGGTCAATTATTCATTTGATCAGGGAAGTGGAAGTCATAAGAGCCCTGGTCTGTAGACAGACAGACATACAGACAGACGGACACGCCAGGCATGGTCAGTAATAGCCCTGCAGCATGCTGTTTACACACTAACACACAACACCCTCGCAGAGCTCAACACAGTTGACCGCATTTCAAAACCCTTAACCCTCAGGCCCTATGGCCGACATGGGAGTGCTATATGAATATCTGTCATCCAGACTCACAGAGTTCACATTTTACAGCCCAGTACCACAACAGACTGACACCAGTAGGGTGAAGGGCATGGCGGGGGTGGTGACGGCACTCTCTCAGAGGACTTTGAACCTGCTGTACAAAAGACTGCCTCCCTGACCTGTACAGCACATCAATTATGCCATAACACCATAACATGGTATGACACCTGGAGCTGACACACAGGGAAAGGCTCTATGGCTCAGAAATAGCGGAGGCTGTGCATGGTGAAAGATCATGGCAGATTAGTTATGTTAGAGCCATGGGGTCACAAACAGACAGAGTGAGAGGAGGTGACTTCATCCACGTGATTTTTAAGGGAGGGCGAAGAGGTTTCAAGTTTCAATGTCAAATGTACAAGTACGGTAAAATGCCTTTCTTGCTCTACGTGTTGTTGATCTCCAGTAACGACCTCATCTCTGAAGACAGAGACAGCCTCTGGCTTTAACCTACCTCTTCAATATCTTTAGAGTGTATTCAGTAATCCTATCTAACATTCTTTAGGAGCTAGCTATGCCCCCTAAGCCTCCCCCCAACCCCCCATGCCCACTGCCCCTAAATTTTCCCCCTTATCAACAACCCATTAGCTCCCTTAACATGAAGTAACCCAGGGGATGTCATGCCCTCATGTACAATCAGGTCAATTCAACAGCAGGAATGCAATGTAAACATCTCTGGAACACCATCAATCAACAGGTGTGAGATACATAACTACAGAGAAGCATAATGGCTGCCGGGACAAACATAGCCGTGGAAAAACAACAAGGGTAAATTGTCAACATGGGACGTTTTACAGCTTGGCGAAAAGAGATCCAAAAGGGGCCAAGACATACCGACCCAATATGGCACTGGTACAACTGGAACCCAAGCCACAGCCTGGGAGAGGGCTAATCAACATGACAAAACAAAGAAGCCTTGCCAGTTGGACTGAGAAAGGGGAACAACATGTGTGAAAGATGAAACCGTACTGGCTATGCAGCGTCTAACTGTGACGTGGGACAGGGTTCAGAATGCTCGCTCACAGGGAGTGAGAGAACAAAGATGTTTCAGATCATTCCAATGTTCCTCTTGTGCATCTGCAGAACAAGATGCTCTGCTGAAGAAAGCCTCCACAGCTCCTCTTGTCTTGTCTAATAAATGGATAATACACACACACACACACATCCAAAACACAATCCCAACCCATCCCTACGTTTCTTCCTTCCTCCTTCTTCTCTTCTTCCCACCCACCACTTCTAGGAAGTATTAAATGATTCATCCATTACTTTACAGTACTGTATTATTCCACAGATGACAACACATCCACCTGTATTCAGCCACAAAGATGTAAGCAGTCCCCCTGGAATCTATTGGTACTCATTCATAGAATGGACTACAGAGACAATCCAACTGTCCTGCTGTTGTAACACATCCTCTCAGGACAAAAAGGCTGGGGGGGGGGGGGCAGAGAGAGCAGCGCTGCAAAGGTCACACACTACAGAGAACTCTCTTTACACAAACAAAGTTTGTTCAAACAACCTTCAACAGTGAAAGAATGAATCAAAAGAAAGCTGGTAATAAATTGGCTGTGTTGTTAGCTTTTTGTTCATTGGCTTATGAACAGCACTGTGCACACACACAATGTTAACTCTGGAGGAAGAAGGGAAGACAAAGACAAAATACAAAAGGGATAGAAGAAAAGACAGGAAGAGCACAGGGGGACGGGACAGAATGAGCAGGATGCTGTAGTTTAAGCCTCGGCTTTATAGAAATGCCCACAATAACTCCACACCCATCCCCACCATAGGCCATTCACCATACCCTCCCCCTCCCTATGCCATTCACCATCTCTGAAAGAATCACCATACACACCCCCCCCCCACACACACACACACACACTTCCTCCTGTCCACCCCTCCCATTCTCATCCACTGTCTGTAAGAGTTTTGGCACTGATCCAGTGGCGGGGAGAGGGGATGCCAGACAGGCAGAGGTCTAGGGGTGGAAGATGTTCAACAGTTCAGAGACTGCTGCTTTTCTGGGTATAAAATGTTTACAACACAAGTCGTAAGTAACCCAATGGGAGCTCTGTGCTCAATAAAAGGGCCTCCGATGAGCTCCATGTGCTCCAATGGGCTACGTTGGTCAAGGTTTGATATTGATGGTGTAAGCATCACGGAATTGACCACGGCACATCACTTACTTGAGATGCACAAGTCACACTTCACAGCCTAGGCTGTAACCCAGCTGTTGCTCTGTGTAGATCTATGCAGGCCTAGGCTGTAACCCAGCTGTTGCTCTGTGTAGATCTATGCAGGCCTAGGCTGTAACCCAGCTGTTGCTCTGTGTAGATCTATGCAGGCCTAGGCTGTAACCCAGCTGTTACTCTGTGTAGATCTATGCAGGCCTAGGCTGTAACCCAGCTGTTACTCTGTGTAGATCTATGCAGGCCTAGGCTGTAACCCAGCTGTTACTCTGTATAGATCTATGCAGGCCTAGGCTGTAACCCAGCTGTTACTCTGTGTAGATCTATGCAGGCCTAGGCTGTAGCCCAGCTGTTACTCTGTGTAGATATATGCAGGCCTTGGCTGTAGCCCAGTTGTTGCTCTGTGTAGATATATGCAGGCCTAGGCTGTAGCCCAGCTGTTACTCTGTGTAGATCTATGCAGGCCTAGGCTGTAGCCCAGCTGTTGCTCTGTGTAGATCTATGCAGGCCTTGGCTGTAACCCAGCTGTTACTCTGTATAGATCTATGCAGGCCTAGGGTCCATATAATAGAGGAGGGCCCAGCCCTGGTCTGTGTGAGGCCGGAGGGGAAGTAGAGGAACAAACCCACTTCAATGGCTCTTTGTGCGCCTGGTAGGAAACACCCAGTGTCCCCCTGTCACGTATAACATTACTAGGACAGAGAAGATCAATCAATCAAATGTATTTATAAAGCCCGTTTTTTATATAGAAACCCAGCCTAAAACCCCTAACAACAAGCAATGCAGATGTAGAAGCATGGTGGCTAGGAAAAACTCCCTAGAAAGGCAGGAACCTAGGAAGACACCTAGAGAGGAACCAGGCTCTGAGGGGTGGCTAGTCCTCTTCTGGCTGTGTGGAGTGGAGATTATAAGAGTACATGACCATTAAGGCCAGATTGTTCATCAAGATGTTCAAACGTTAGATGACCAGCAGGGTTGTAGAGGGTGCAACAGGTCAGTACCTCCGGAGTAAATGTCAACTGGCTTTTAATAGTCGAGGTAGAGAGAGAGAGGTAGAGAGAGAGAGAGAGAGAGAGAGAGAGAGAGAGAGAGAGAGGTAGAGAGAGAAAGAGAGAGAGAAAGAGAGAGAGAACAGCAGGTCTGGGACAGGTAGCACGTCTGGTGAACAGGTCAGAGTTTCATAGCCGCAGGCAGAACAGTTACAACTGGAGCAACAGCACGACCAGGTGGACTGGGGACAGACAGGAGTCATCAGGCCAGGTAATCTTGAGGCATGTCCTAGGGCTCAGGTCCTCTGGGAGGAGAGGGAGAGATAATTAGAGGGAGCATACTTAAATTCACACGACAACAGATAAGACAGGAGAATTACACCAGACATAACAGACTGACCCAAGCCCCCCCAGCACATAGACTATTGCTGCATAGATACTGTTTTCCCCCACACTTGGCTTCTCCATTGTCTCTGACACCCTGCGCTCTGTGATGACCTCACACCACACCCACTTCACCAGTCAGCAGCTGCACTGGCCTGAATGTGTTTCATAGGGGCTTATCATAGCTGTAAAAAATAGTATTTTCTACCCTGCTGGTGCCTAAATGGAAGTGTGTAGTTCACTCGCTTTCCTCACCCTTCTCATTCCTTGAATTCCCTTGCTTCCTTTTTCTACAAATGAGTCCCAAACATAATTGCACAATTAGCCGAGCACAATGATGGTGTCTGTTTGTGAACATATGAAGACATCAACTCATAGAGATAGCGTGGGTTGTGTTTCGTGTGAGAGGAAGAAAATGAGAAAGTGTGTAATGATGTGAATCTCTTGGAAAATTGAAAAAGCACCAAAGTTCATTAGAATGGTAATAATGATAATACTAATATCACCTATATCTCAGTAAAACATGGATTGATATGATGATGGCTGTCTACCTGCAGAAGAGACATTTTTCAATATCTAAGCAGCCACTTGACTCTACAGTGGGTAACATACAGGAGGACCATCGATAGTAATAAAAAAATAAGAATAGGCATGGACTGCCATCTACTGGACATGGACTGCCATCTACTGGACATGTACTGCCATCTACTGGACATGGACTGCCATCTACTGGACATGGACTGCCATCTACTGGACATGGACTGCCATCTACTGGACATGGACTGCCATCTACTGGACATGTACTGCCATCTACTGGACATGGACTGCCATCTACTGGACATGGACTGCCATCTACTGGACATGGACTGCCATCTACTGGACATGGACTGCCATCTACTGGACATGGACTGCCATCTACTGGACATGGACTGCCATCTACTGGACATGGACTGCCATCTACTGGACATGGACTGCTATCTACTGGACATGGACTGCCATCTACTGGACATGGACTGCCATCTACTGGACATGGACTGCCATCTACTGGACATGGACTGCCATCTACTGGACATGGACTGCCATCTACTGGACATGGACTGCCATCTACTGGACATGGACTGCCATCTACTGGACATGGACTGCCATCTACTGGACGTTGACTGCTTTCAATACAGTCATGGGTTACTTCACCAAATGGGTATAGGAATGTGAGAAACATTCCAATTATAATATGAAAGCCTTTGTTGACATAGGCTTTTTAAAACAATCTAAACATCCACAACCTTCTGTGCAAATACACATGTCTCACTTGTAAGTAGGGGACCTTTAACAACAGTGCAACAAGCAATGACTAGAATACGGTACCATGTGACTTACAGACAGTGGTGCAAAGTGAGGAAGCAACTTGAAACATGACTTAGAAGGTAGGCCTATTCAGGTTCAGAAAACGTATAATAAATTCAGAAAACATATCTATGATGTATGGAATGTATCATAGTCTGACACGAAATATACACCACAAAAATATCATGCCTAATCATTGCCTGACAATCAAATCAAATCAAATGCATTTATATAGCCCTTCGTACATCAGCTGATATCTCAAAGTGCTGTACAGAAACCCAGCCTAAAACCCCAAACAGCAAGCAATGCAGGTGTAGAAGCACGGTGGCTAGGAAAAACTCCCTAGAAAGGCCAAAACCTAGGAAGAAACCTAGAGAGGAACCAGGCTATGTGGGGTGGCCAGTCCTCTTCTGGCTGTGCCGGGTGGAGATTATAACAAAACATGGTCAAGATGTTCAAATGTTCATAAATGACCAGCATGGTCGAATAATAATAAGGCAGAACAGTTGAAACTGGAGCAGCAGCACGGTCAGGTGGACTGGGGACAGCAAGGAGTCATCATGTCAGGTAGTCCTGGGGCATGGTCCTAGGGCTCAGGTCAGTTGAAACTGGAGCAGCAGCACAGCCAGGTGGACTGGGGACAGCAAGGAGTCATCATGTCAGGTAGTCCTGGGGCATGGTCCTAGGGCTCAGGTCCTCCGAGAGAGAGAAAGAGAGAAGGAGAGAATTAGAGAACGCACACTTAGATTCACACAGGACACCGAATAGGACAGGAGAAGTACTCCAGATATAACAAACTGACCCTAGCCCCCCGACACATAAACTACTGCAGCATAAATACTGGAGGCTGAGACAGGAGGGGTCAGGAGACACTGTGGCCCACTCCGAGGACACCCCCGGACAGGGCCAAACAGGAAGGATATAACCCCACCCACTTTGCCAAAGCACAGCCCCCACACCACTAGAGGGATATCTCCAACCACCAACTTACCATCCTGAGACAAGGCTGAGTATAGCCCACAAAGACCTCCGCCACGGCACAACCCAAGGGGGGGGGGGGGGGGGGGGCGCCAACCCAGACAGGATGACTACATCAGTGACTCAACCCACTCAGGTGACGCACCCCCTCCAGGGACGGCATGAGAGAGCCCCAGTAAAGCCAGTGACTCAGCCCCTTTAATAGGGTTAGAGGCAGAGAATCCCAGTGGAAAGAGGGGAACCGGCCAGGCAGAGACAGCAAGGGCGGTTCGTTGCTCCAGAGCCTTTCCGTTCACCCTCCCACTCCTGGGCCAGACTACACTCAATCATATGACCCACTGAAGAGATGAGTCTTCAGTAGAGACTTAAAGGTTGAGACCGAGTTTGCGTCTCTGACATGGGTAGGCAGACCGTTCCATAAAAATGGAGCTCTATAGGAGAAAGCCCTGCCTCCAGCTGTTTGCATAGAAATTCTAGGGACAATTAGGAGGCCTGTGTCTTGTGTCAGACTGTGATAGCTCTGGTTCACAGTCTGAGATTAATGCTATACATTTATTTTGAAAAATTCTTCAAACTCTAGAAGCCAAAATGTTTAATAAAATTACATTTTAACTTACTTTATCGTTTGTCCGCGTGGTTAGTCCTTTTTCAGGTAGGAATGTGGAACAATATATCCACAGGAAAGTGTAATTACATCAACTTTTCAAAGTGCTGGTAGTGCTTTCCGATTTCTACCACTTGAAGCATGCACAGACAGCTACCTGGTGGATATTTGTACACCGCATGGGAGCATGATTAGTCCTCTGTTGTTCTCAATCATGATCCATGATGTTTACTCTCAGGTACGGACGGATATTGGGAGGTTGTTATTTGCAGATGATGGGGTGATGAGTTCTTACTGTAATAATTAGAACCTAACGGACACTGTGAAAGCTTAAACCAAGTTTATTCTTGCCGAAGAGTTGAACAGCTGAATCGGTAAAAACATATTCAGAGCACTAGTATTTAACCCTTTCTCCTATGCTGAGTCTCCTCCTACACATCTGAACAGCCAATGCATCTCTGTTGCAAGACAGAACCTTTAGTGATACAGTGCCTTGCGAAAGTATTCGGCCCCCTTGAACTTTGCGACCTTTTGCCACATTTCAGGCTTCAAACATAAAGATATAAAACTGTATTTTTTTCCTGAAGAACAAGTAACACACCAGACGGGTCCGAGATACTTTTGTGAGGAAGTTTAAAGCCGGATTTGGATACAAAAAGATTTCCCAAGCTTTAAACATCCCAAGGAGCACTGTGCAAGACCTGGCCATCCCTCTAAACTTTCAGCTCATACAAGGAGAAGACTGATCAGAGATGCAGCCAAGAGGCCCATGATAACTCTGGATGAACTGCAGAGATCTACAGCTGAGGTGGGAGACTCTGGCCATAGGACAACAATCAGTCGTATATTGCACAAATCTGGCCTTTATGGAAGAGTGGCAAGAAGAAAGACATTTCTTAAAGATATCCATAAAAAGTGTCGTTTAAAGTTTGCCACAAGCCACCTGGGAGACACACCAAACATGTGGAAGAAGGTGCTCTGGTCAGATGAAACCAAAATTGAACTTTTTGGCAACAATGCAAGACGTTATGTTTGGCGTAAAAGCAACACAGCTCATCACCCTGAACACACCATCCCCACTGTCAAACATGGTGGTGGCAGCATCATGGTTTGGGCCTGCTTTTCTTCAGCAGGGACAGGGAAGATGGTTAAAATTGATGGGAAGATGGAGGGAGCCAAATACAGGACCATTCTGGAAGAAATCCTGATGGAGTCTGCAAAAGACCTGAGACTGGGACGGAGATTTGTCTTCCAACAAGACAATGATCCAAAACATAAAGCAAAATCTACAATGGAATGGTTCAAAAATAAACATATCCAGGTGTTAGAATGGCCAAGTCAAAGTCCAGACCTGAATCCAATCGAGAATCTGTGGAAAGAACTGAAAACTGCTGTTCACAAATGCTCTCCATCCAACCTCACTGAGCTCGAGCTGTTTTGCAAGGAGGAATGGGAAAAAATTTCAGTCTCTCGATGTGCAAAACTGATAGAGACATACCCCAAGCGACTTACAGCTGTAATCGCAGCAAAAGGTGGCGCTACAAAGTATTAACTTAAGGGGGCTGAATAATTTTGCACGCCCAATTTTTCAGTTTTTGATTTGTTAAAAAAGTTTGAAATAACCAATAAATGTCGTTCCACTTCATGATTGTGTCCCACTTGTTGTTGATTCTTCACAAAAAAATACAGTTTTATATCTTTATGTTTGAAGCCTGAAATGTGGCAAAAGGTCGCAAAGTTCAAGGGGGCCGAATACTTTCGCAAGGCACTGTATCTGGACTGTCTCTCTTCTCCTCCCAGAGGATCCCTGATGGTTAACAATAACATATCCTGACATAATGTAAACGTTATACATTACCCTCTCTCCTTCAGTGACATGAATAAGTATATTTCCTATTCTCAGAACCCAACAAGTGGAAGAAATGTGCCCTACATAGTCAGGAAGGTACAGGAAGCAACTGAGGTAGAGCGGTGGGCATTCACGTGGGGATTCAGCAGCCCGGACCTCATTGGAAAGGCTAGATATCATACAGGGGCAAGGACTCAGAACATGTAGTGGGGCTTTTCGGACCTCCCCAGTAGCTCCACTACAGGTGGAGATGGGGTATATGCCATTGCAGATTACGAGACAGCAGCTGGCAAATCATTATTGGATCAACCTACAGGGACATGGGGTGTCTCATCCTGCGAAAGGGATTTTACAGACATGCTGGGAACATGAGCAAGGACACAACACATGTTTTGGGCGGGTGCGTAATACTCAGACGAGGGAGATGGGACTGTCTGGAAGGGAGTGTAGTTCAACAGTAGCTATTCCTGTAAACCCACCATGGCTACTCTTGCCTCCAGTAGTTGATCTAGAAGTGTCGGAGAGACTACGGAAAGATAGGGAGGGTGTTGATCCATTTACACAGATGGTTCAATAGACCCACGGACAGGATGTACTGGGTCAGCATTTGTAGAGCAGGAACGGGGAGTGACCGTGAGGAAACATATTACAAATCATCTGGCTGTATATACGGCGGAGCTGATGGCCACACTGTTGGCCTTGCAGTGGGCGGAGAAAGTCAAGCCAGACAGAGTAGTTATTTGCTCTGATTCATGTGCAGTGTTGATGAGTCTGCAGTCCTTTAGCTCATGATGTACTACAAACCCATGGCAGGATTAGACGAATGGGTATACAGAGAAGAGTTACTTGGGTCCCAGCCCATGTGGGAGTGGAGGGGAACAAGGCAGTTGAAGTACTGTACTGGCTAAACAAGCACTTAGTCATGCGGATGTTGATGTTGTAGTTTCAATGAGCAAGGCAGACGCAAAAAGCCTGATATGGAGAGTGATGGTGCAGAGATGGCAGAAGCAGTGGAATAGAGATACTAAGCATTTATTCGAAGTACAGAGGAAAGTCCGGGAGGGGAGGACAGCAGGAAGGGACAGAAGAGAGGAGGCTATTTTTGCAAGATTGAATAAGACTTTAAATGTGATAGGAAAGCATCCAACAGGAAAGTGTGATTATTGCCAGGAAACAGAGATAGTGGGGCATGTATTGATACAGTGTGTGCAGTATGAGAAGGAAAGAGGCTGAGACCTAGTATGAGGGAGTGTATACAGGAAATTAGTTAAAGAGTATATTGAGTAGAACGTCGTTAGATACAGTCTCAAATATTTTTTATCTTTTTTAAGAGAAACGGAGCTGGTACACTCCAGTACAGTAGGTGGCGGTAATGCACCATAACGTTGCATGCCAACCGCCAATAAACACCACAGAAGAAGAAGTTTGCTGAAGTGGTTCTCCCGACTTATGTAGAACTTGGGTATGTGAGATATGCGGTTAGACCGTATGTACAGAAGCCGCTGTAGTGTTACAATTGTAAAAACTTTGGACATGTGGCAAGTGTTTGGCGAAATAATAAATATGTATTAGTTGAAGAGTCAGATGAAACAGACCGCTGCACTACTCAGGCTCCCGAGTGGTGCAGCGGTCTATGGCACTGCATCTCAGTGCTAGAGGGGTCACTACAGACACCATGGTTCAAATCCAGACTGTATCACAACTGTCCATAATTGGGAGTCAGGGTTTGGCCGGTGTAGGCCAACAATGTAAATAAATAAAAATGTCTTAACTGGCTTGCCTAGTTAAATAAAGGTTAAGAAAACTAACAAAAAACATGCTGCAGTAATTGTGATGGGAATCCCATTCCAAAGTTCCCAGAGTCCTGTAAGGGCCACAGCAGCTAGGATCAGGTTTATCCAGCAGGTCACCAGTGTGGAGGCAGTGAAAATATCTGAAGGTGTGATTAGAGATGAGATGGTAGTATATGTCCCACAGTCTGCAGTGAATGACATGCACTAACAGTGAAGGTGGCATTCGTTGTGATCAATTGCGCTAATAAAACAATCAAAAGAAGCTAAATGTCATTGTGAAGGTGGCAAATATAATTCTGGATCTCCAGAACTTTACAGCCAAAATGTTACAGGGAGTACTGAATTAAGAGGTTCCTGAGCATGTGTAGGGACCTGAATAGACATTTAAATACGACTGAAGGAATACCGTTTTATTTATGGTAGTAGAGTGAATTTTGGTTAGTGTTTTTTGTTTTTGGCAGTTAGTATAAATTTGTTAATCCAAAACAGTTTTTGTTTTGGGGGATTTTTTTCCTACCTCATATAGTAGCTGGTGGCAATACTCCTTATGACTGTCTGCCAATAAACCTCAAAGTAGTACACCGGATGCTGCACTGCAGCAGTAAACAAATCAGTGGAAGCTGCAAAAATTGTGTATTCATCTAACCGTTAATCTTTTACAACTGTATGTGTTTACTGTTTTATTCGAGTCGCTAATTGCCATACAAATCGTAGCATTCATCGCTGCGGTCTCCCAATGTCTTCACCTTTTGACAGAAATGCGAAATGATGCTAGCTAGTTACCATAGACAGCAATAACTACTATTAAATATTACGGTGTTTGAAAGTTTTGGCCCTCTATGTGCTGTAGAGTGGATCATTCAATTGAGCCTGGCAACATAGCTAGCTATGTTTCTTGTGTGTGTTTGTCTCTCCATTTGATATTTGGGAGGTAACTAATGTAATGCAAGTGAAACACAGCCTCTGTAGTCCTTAATGCAGGGCTTGAAATGAGCACCTGTCAAATGCTGGTTGGGAGGTGGGAGGGTTCATACACCAGTCAGTCAAACTGGCTGATGGACCAAGACGTTAGTTCCAGGCTTTGTAGTTTGGTTAAAACCATCACTAACACGTGTTCCCACTCTTTAGGTCAGGTTCTGGGCAACAGGACACAGTCTCCATTACGATTGTCATTCCTCACTCATCTCTTCCGGAGTGCCGTGGAGTTCATTGGCTTGAAGTCAGCATTCAGAGGCCTCGGTGCATTCTGCTTTGGCATGGCACTAGCATTGCTTGTTGCTGCGAGGCTTATCATTAGAAAGTACATTTTAAGCCTTGTATAGAAATATACTCTTAATTTTTTTCAGGTTCCAAACACTGGTCCAGCCAGATCTGACAAAGACCGGTAACACTGGCTCATCCTTTGCAGGCCCCAGTGATGGCAGAGGGTAAGTCCCTAAATAGCCCAAGATGTACTGTTAAGGAGCATACCATTACTCCTCAAGGTACAAGGACAACATATGATATCTTCAGAGGTAGACTGGCTTTGGCAACCAAAACCTCCATCTAAACGTGAATCGATTCTAAATTGCGATACGGTTCTAGAAACATAAAGCCCTTTGCTTTGATATAACATCAAAATTACTTCACTAATGCAAAATATACACTCACTGTTTTAACTGTCTTAATCACAGTTGCAGCCAACAGTATTTTTCAGTGACAGCACGCTTCTGGCGGCCCCCTGTTAGTGTTTGGGGCATGCTAGATGGCTAATTAGCAGTTGCTCCCTCCGCCTTCCATAAACAAGTGGGGTAGCATGGAGATATGGCCGTGTGGGAACACTAACCCTATAAAAGGTGTGTATCAATGTAACCCAGTTTCTAGAAAATAATCTCTTGCTGATATGAAAGAAAAGGTCCTTATGCTTCCAAAGCCGTACCGCAAACGATGGGAGTTCATGTTCAGACCGAGCGCCAGGGCTCTTAACAAAACTACTTCACACAGAAGAAGCCTTCATCCAATGACGTAGGTGTAATGTAATGGAACGGAGTCATGATAAAGGGGTAGTCCCTACCTAGTCCCGTGGTTCAAAACAGAGAGGCAGCTCACTTTCCCCTTGTGTCAGGATGACATGGCAGTCTCAGAACAGAGGGGTAGAGGGGTATCCTACAAAGCAGGGTTGAGGAGTTAGCGAGGTAACTTTGGTCAACTTAGTTCAACTCCGGATAACCGGTCATAAGAAAGTGTCTCACCTTTTAGCCAGGTACATTTCTATGGCAACGAATCCTTCAGAACTAACCTGCTCCGGGGCAGGCTAACTCTGCTTCCCTGAATGAAATGACAGAGCCACAAGTTGAAGACAAATCAAATTCCCTCACTCTAGCAAAGATTGTGTCATCCCCTTCATTTGAGGAAGATTACTAATTAAACATTGCATTAATCAAATGTTTGTGTTGTTAAAATATCACATTACACATTTAGTAATGACAGAATGCATTTTAAACTTCACACAATAACACTTATGGAAAGAAATGTGTGGGTAAAAAAAGTGCTTGTGCATTGATAAGCCCAAAGACAGCATTAATGATAAGTAACAAAGACAGCACTTCTAAAAGCCTATTTCACACCATAACCTGCTGAATTTGCAAGATAACGTTCCTTTCATTTTGGAACAAATGAAAATGTGGCACTGACTCGCCAATGAATTGATGTTTCAGCATTGTCTCAATGAAGCGTTCGACTAGCCTGGTGCGTCATGCACACGCAGTTCCAAGCCTGCTAGAGTTAGTGGCAGGCGGACGAGCAATATCCACCGTTGTAGTACAGATGAAGACTGAGCTGGAATATGAAGCTAACCAAAGCTGCAGCAGTATCTAACAGGTCATATCTCACAATTCCACAATAAAACCTAATACACACAATCTAGTAAAGGAATGGGATAAGAATATATAAGTATAAAATATATGGATGAGCAATGACAGAGCAGCTAAGATGCACTCTTTTGTTTTGCTGACATTGAGTGAGAGGTTATTTTCCTGACACCACACTCCGAGGGCCCTCACCTCCTCATTGTAGACCGTCTCGTTGTTGTTGGTAATCAAGCCTACCACTGTTGTGTTGTCTGCAAACTTGATGATTGAGTTGGAGGCGTGCATGGCCACGCAGTCGTGGGTGAACAGGGAGTACAGGAGAGTCCTGAGAACTAAACCCTTGTGGGGGGTGGTGGTTAATTTCTTTACTATCAAATGAGAGATACTAATCACACAAATCATAGACTTACACTAAATCTTTATTCACTTTTTAATAAGGGAACAGGTCAATACAACACACACATAAAGTGAATCGATCGAATGCTCTACAATAATGATGGCTGGTCGACAAATCACCCACAGATGATTCGTTGAGAGCCCCGAGACAAAAGTACAAAAGGTATTTTATAGCCAAGATACACCCCCTTCCGTCAACAGATGTATGGAATGGATCACAAGGTTAAGATTCGTATGAAAGATACTGTCTGCTGTGAATTATAAGTATCTGCTGTGAAAACTGTTCTCTTCGTGTAGAGACCAAGGACTGGCCCTGGGGGTCATCTCGCCCTGGTATCTTATAGAACAGAAACATTATCTCATGCTCTGGAATGCGGTCTCTTTAGGTTTTATCACCCAAAAGACATTGTAAATCTCCTGTCAATCTCCCAGAGGCCCATTTTCAGTTCACATAATAGAGTTATAAGAACCCTATATTCTGTTGCATAAAACAACAATTTGATGCAATAAAAGTATTATAACATAATCTTGCAATTTTGCTCTCACAGGGGCCCCAGTATTGAGGATCAGCGGAGTGGAGATGTTGTTTTCCAAGACCCAGTTGCACAGGGCGGGTCGAGACCCAGGGTCTCAAGCTTAATGATGAGTTTGGAGGGTACTATGGTGTTGAATGCTGAGCTGTAGTCAATGAACAGCATTCATACATAGGTATTCCTCTTGTCCAGATGGGATAGCGCAGTGTGATGGCGATTACATCGTCTGTGGACCTATTGGGGCGGAAAGCAAATTGAAGTGGGTCTAGGGTGACCGGTAGGGTGGAGGTGATATGATCCTTGACTAGTCTCTCAAAGCACTTCATGACGACAGAAGTAAGTGCTATGTGGTGATAGTAATTTAGTTCAGTTACCTTAGCTTTCTTTGGAACAGGAACAATGGTGGCCATCTTGAAGCATGTGGGGACAGCAGACTGGGATTGATTGAATATGTACGGAAACACACCAGCCAGCTGTCCCATGCATGCCCTGAGGACGCAGCTAGGTCCTAGGGTTAGGGTTAACTTGTTGAGTGTAGGGGGCAGTATTTTGATTTTTTTGGATGAAAAACGTACCCATTTGAAACTGCCTATTTCTCAGGTCCAGAAAATAGAATACGCATATATAGATTAGGATAGAAAACACTCTAAAGTTTCCAAAACGGTCAAAATATTTTCTGTGAGTATAACAAAACTGATATTGCAGGCGAAAACCTGAGGAAAATCAAGCCAGGAAGTGGCTTCTATTTTGAAACCTTTGTGTTCCTATGCATCCCTATTGGCCATTGAAAGGGATATCAACCAGATTCCTTTTTCTACGTATTCTCTAAGGTGCCTACAGCCTTTAGACGTAGTTTCCTTTAGACGCCTTTATGTTGAAGAATGAGCGTAAACGACTACATTGCGTAAGTGGCCAGCTGAGGGCTCTCAGTGATTCTTGCGTAAAAGACAGAGGTAGTCATTTTTCCTTCTAAGCTTCTAAGGCCATAACATCATTTTATGGAATTTTCCAAGCTGTTTAATAGGCACAGTCAACTTAGTGTATGTAAACTTTTGACCCACTGGAATTGTGATACAGTGAATTATAAGTGAAATAATCTGTCTGTAAACAATTGTTGGAAACAATTGGCAACCGACTTGCCAAAAATACAGTTTGTTAACAAGAAATTTGTGGAGTGGTTGAAAAACAAGTTTTAATGACTCCTACCTAAGTCTATGTAAATGTCTGACATCAACTGTATATGGTTTCCAGTTTGCGTAAAGTTCCTTGATGGCCGTCTTGGTATCCACTTGCGTGGGGATATACACGGCTGTGACGATAACCGACGATAACAGAGACGAGTTCTCTTGGGAGGCATTTGATTGTGAGGAAGGGAACAAAAGGACTTGAATTCCTGTATGTTGTTACAATTACACCATGAGTCATTAATCATGAAACATACACCCCCGCCCTTCTTCATACAAGAGAGATGTTTATTCCTGTTGGCGCAATGCACTGAAAATCCCGTTGGCTGTATGGACTCCGACAGCATGTTCCCAGCTAGCCATGTTTCCTTGAGACATAGTATGTTACAATCCCGGATATCTATTTGGAAAGCAACTCTTGCCCTGATCTCCGGCGGCGTTGTTTTGGGTTGGACTCTGGAATCAGTTCAAATGCCCTGGGAGGTGCAGACAAAGCATCTGCTTTGGGAAAGTCGTATTCCTGGTCGTAGCACTGGTTGTTCTGGTAAGTTGACGTCTCTCTGATAGCCAATATTTCTTCTCGGTTGTATGTAATAACGCTTAAGGTTTTCTGGGCTAACAATGTAAGAAATAATACATAAAAAAACAAAATACTGCACAGTTTCCTAAGGACAAAATCGAAGCTGCCATCTCCATCAGCACCATCTTGCCATCTTTGGGCTAAGGGTAGGTGCTAGCTAGGGGTTGGGGCTAGACTTGTCATGTTGATACAGAGCAAGGGTTGACTGATTTCATCATAACAGTGGACAAATGTTCCAGTGTTCCAACACTCCCAAGGCTGTCTGTCTCCCACCAGCCCCCCTGGCAGATGTGGAGGATAAACATTGGTGGGGGCCCCTCCCATGGGAGGAGGATGATGAAGGTGAGGTGCACCAGACTTCTGATTCCAGGGCACAGTTAGGTAATATAATTCTACATGTTCATCTGTGGTGGTGTAGAACATAACTACATTGTCTCGTCTTCTGTTCCTCTCCATAGGTAAAACGCCTACACCTTTTGAATAGGCATGGGGTGTGGCAAACTGACTGCAGACGTGTAGCCTAATTTAGGCTGCAACGATATTCATGTGGGGCAACCCCCTCCTCTCTTGGGGCAACCCCCTCCTCTCTTGGGGCAACCCCCTCCTCTCTTGGGGCAACCCCCTCCTCTCTGGATGCCTCTGCTCACCAGACTCCTGACGCTGCTCTGGGAATTCTTACACGTAGGGGCCAGGGTGGCCGATACGGCAGCTTTCCGTTTCTGACCTCTCTTCCTTTCCCATTGTAAATCATTTCACATCACTCTCCTGCCTCCTCTCAAAATCTGTTGTTTTTTGTATCCCACTGTTCAATAAACTCCTGTGTTGTATACATGTCCTTTTAAAAGACTTCAGTGCAATGTTACACTGTATATACAAGAGTAAGTGGACACCTTCAAATGAGTGGATTGGGCTATTTCAGCCCCACCCATTGCTGACATATGTGTAAAATTGAGCACACAGCCATGCAATTTCCATAGACAAACATTGGCAGTAGACTGTCCATTCTGAAGAGCTCAGTGACTTTCAACATGGCAGTCATAGGATGCCACCTTTCCAATAAATCAATTTGTCCACTTTCTGCCCTGCTAGAACTGCCCCAGTCAACTGTAAGTGCTGTTATTGTGAAGGGGAAACGTCTAGGAGCAACAACGGCTCAGCCGCAAAGTGGTAGGCCACACAAGCTCACAGAACGGGACTGCTGAAGCGAGTAAAAAGCTTCTGTCCTCGGTGGCAACACTCACTACTGTGTTCCAAACTGACTCGGGAAGCAACATCAGCACAACGGTTCGTCTGGAGCATCATAAAATTGGTTTCCATGGGCGAGCAGCCGCACACAAGGCTAAGATCACCATGCACAATGCCAAGCGTCGGCTGGAGTGGTGTAAAGCTCGCCGCCATTGGACTCTGGAGTGATGAATCCCGCTTCACCATCTGGCAGTCCAACGTACAAATCTGGGTTTGGAAGATGCCAGGAGAATGTTAACAGCCCCAATGCATAGTGTCAACTGTAAAGTTTGGTGGAGGAAGAATAATGGTCTGGGGCTGTTTTTCATAGTTCAGACGAGGCTCCTTAGTTCCAGTGACGGGAAATCTTAACAGCATACAATGACATTCTAGACGATTCTGTGCTTACAACTTTGTGGCAACAGTTTCAGCATGACAATGCCCCCGTGCACAAAGCGAGGTCCATACAGAAATGGTTTGTCAAGATTGGTGGGATGAATTGGAACGCAGACTGCGAGTCAGGCCTAAATCACCCAACCTCACTAATAATCTTGTGGCTGAATGGAAGCAAGTTCCGCAGCAATGTTCCAACATCTAGGGGAAAGCCTTCCCAGAAGAGTGGATGCTGTTATAGCAGCAAAGAGGGGACAAACTCCATATTAATGCCCATGATTTTTGTAATGAGATGTTCGACAAGCAGGTGTCCAAATACTTTTGGTCATGTAGTGCATGTTTAAATCAAATTTGATTTACTAGGGGTATGATGAATGACACTACAGGAGTTAGTCATAGCATTTTACTGTGACAAGCATCACTGATCGTTTAAGTATAGCGTCCTTACTGGTGCTCGATCTCAGATCCTCTGCGTCGCAAACACACGTCTTAGCTAATTGTGAAGTAGAATAGGTACACGTTCATAAAAAAAAATGGTTTTGTTATTTTACCCTTTTTCTCCCTGATTTCGTGGTATCCAATTGTTAGTAGTCACTGTCTTGTCTCATCGCTACAACTCCCGTACGGGCTCGGGAGAGACGAAGGTTGAAAGTCATGCGTCCTCCGATACACAACCCAACCAAGCCGCAATGGTTCTTAACACAGCGCGCATCCAACCCGGAAGCCGACCACACCAATGTGTCGGAGGAAACGCCGTACACCTAGCGGCCTGGTCAGCGTGCATGCGCCCGGCCCGCCACAGGAGTCACTAGTGCGTGATGAGACAAGGATATCCCTACCGGCCAAACCCTCCCTAATCCGGACGACGCTAGGCCAAATGTGCGTCACCCCATGGACCTCCCGGTCGCGGCCGGCTGCGACAGAGCCTGGGCTCGAACCCAGAGTCTCTGGTGGCACAGCTAGCACCCGGGAGGCCACGTTCATAACATTTTACCGTTAAATATGCCTCAAATCAAATTTCTTCCAACATACATAAGGTCTATAAGAAATGTCAAAACAGTAAGTCCTTCAAGAAATAAGTATGTTTTTAATCAAATTTAACATCCACAATGCCAGAAGAAAGAAACTGTGAACAAAACAGCTATTTAAACGATCTACCACACAGGCACCAGTTAAACTGTCAGAAAGACATGCAGTACACATTACACTACACAATATAAGGTACTAAGAGAGAGATGTTGAAGCCTACGAGGGACAGTGCCCAGGTTAAGTATTTGCCTTATATTGTGTGTCCGGCAGTCTTTCTCTGTGAGTAGTACCTGTGCCAATGTTTTACTGTCTAAAGTAATGGGCTTCTCCCTCTGTGCTCCCTTGTTCCAGTGGGATGTAGTCTGGGGTGGTTCACCAGACAAACGCAGCCCTCTC
The DNA here is from genome assembly GCF_057628025.1 of Oncorhynchus mykiss. NCBI lineage: Eukaryota > Metazoa > Chordata > Actinopteri > Salmoniformes > Salmonidae > Oncorhynchus > Oncorhynchus mykiss. The sequence continues at coordinate 58,091,772 of NC_143037.1, forward strand.
CCTCAGCATGCGCACACCAAAGCGCTGCCACTCCCTCTGGTGGATCCACATCTCCTGGGTGGTGTCCAGGCAGGCCAGCACCGCTCCCCCCTTCCACGAGATCAGGCGAGGGTCCATATCCTGGAAAACACAGCCATTAAAACACCTCTGCTTGGAGCGACACACAAACTCCTGCAAGATTGCATTTTATACCCACTGTGTTAGACTAGATATAAACACCTGGTCTTCTGCATGCCTCAAGACCATGTTAGTCCACTGTAAAGCCAGTGTACGTAGAAGCCAGTGTACCTTGGGTCGTGTGATGACCTCCACGCTCTCCACCACCCTGCGGAAGGAGGGAGGCATCTTGTTGAGGATGCGGTGCTGCAGGAACTCCTGGGCCCTGTGAAACAGCAGGCCTCCCCCCACCACCAGGATGGAGCTGTACATCTTCCTCTTGGTCTCGTCAGATGCTGGGCACAAACAAAATACACACAAAACCTAACATTCCCCTATCAAAACATCCAACATTGGAAACCACTGCTTAGAATTCACAATTTACCCTCACTTCATAACAGAATAATGAATATCATGTCCAATAATGTTTTATCTATATCTTATGTTTATTATTTAGTGTTACCTCGTGTTTATGGTAGAATAAAATAAGATACTGTATTATAGGACAGAGTTTTGAAGCAGGATATTTTGCTTACCACAGCAATCGATGCTGTGTAGGATGGCTTTGTCCAAGCCTAGCGCTTTGCCCTCAAACTGGGTCATGGCAGTCTTCCTGGAGAGGAGTGCTGAGGGAGGCTCCTCCATCTCTGCTCCTCCCATCAGGCAGTCGTTCTGGGAGTGTCCCAGCTCCACATCCTGGCCATGGGCACCACCTCCACGTTCTGAGGGGTCCCCACCCTGGCTGCTCAACTCCCCCTCGAACCCAGGCGGCTTGGGAAGGGATTTACGCTCTGCTGAGGCTTTAGAGGACTGAGCATAATAATGGGAGAGGGAGGATGAGATGGAGAGAGGAGGAAGGGAAAGGTGGAAACAGAGAGAGGAAGTATCAGCCAATCAGATAGTTCTAATAGGATCGAGTCAGGTGTTCCTAGACTACCTGGTCCTGCTTGCTCTGGGTTCCCAGTAGGTAGTGTTCATCATGTGGGTCCTCTGGGTCACCCTGAGATCTGTGCTGCAAGGAGGTCATCTTCTGGCCCACTATTCCAAACGTGGTGGGGTAGAACAAGGCCATAGGAGCCTGAGGTACACAAACGATACATTGTGACAGCATTTATTATGTCATATTTATTATAGTCATCTTCAATATCAAAATTGGGCTTCAAAACCACAATAATCTGCTTTACCACTGACAGCCCTTGTGTATACATACCTGCAGTTTCTCATCGCCAAGTCGAACCTGGTAAAGAAGTGCAGGGGACTCTGGGAAACGGGTGCGGAACTCGTGGTCTTGAAGCCCAGAGATGTCCTGGAGAAAAAGGGAAAAGAGCTGAGCATGTAGAAAAGGGGTATCACCTTTTATTCCAACGCCCCGTTCTTCAGTAACGCACCTTATTTCAGCTATGGCCTTATAGCCCAGACGGAAGACCATGATTCATTAGTTGGCCATTTGAAACTGGCATGTTGTGATGTAATGAAATAAAGGCCATAACCATACAGTTCACACTGCAAGACCAGGGTTGGAGAGTCCTTACATTGAAAAGTGCAACAGGGACTTAGTTATTAGGGCACACCATAGAAGAAACTAAATCAAAATTGAATGTCACATGCGCAGAATACAACGGGTGTAGACCTTACAGTGAAATGCTTAAGTACAAGCCCTTAACCAAAGATGCAGTTGAAAAAAATACCTAAAAAATAAGCGATAAGAAAAACAAGTAATTAAAGAGCAGCAGTAAATAACAATAGCGCGGCCATATACGGGGTGCACTGGTACAGAGTCAGTGTCATTGTGCGGGGGCACCGATGTCAAGGTAATTGAGATAATATGTACATGCAGGTAGGTTTGTTTAAGTTTTAGAAAATAAATAGAGTAGTAGTAGCAGGGGGGGAGGGGGGTGCAAATAGTCTGGGTAGCCATTTGATTAGATGTTCGGGAGTCTTATGGCTTGGCAGTAGAAGCTGTTTAGAAGCCTTTTGGACCTAGACTTGGCGCTCTGGTACCCCTTGCCGTGCGGTAGTAGAGAACAGTCTATGACTAGGGTGGCTGGAGTCCGATGATATTTAGGGCCTTTCCTCTGACACCGCCTGGTATAGAGGTCCTAGATGGCAGGAAGCTTGGCCCCGGTGATGTACTGGGCCGTACGCACTACCCTCTGTAGTGCCTTGTTGTCGGAGGCCGAGCAGTTTCCATACCAGGCAGTGATGTAACCCGTCAGGATGCTTTCGATGGTGCAGCTGTAGAACCTTTTGGGGATCTGAGGACCCATTCCAAATATTTTCAGTCTCCTGAGGGGGAATAGGTTTTGTTGTGCCCTCTTCACGACTGTCTTGGTGTGCTTGGACCATGTTAGTTTGTTCGTGATGTGGACACCAAGGAACTTGAAACACTCAACCTGCTCCACTACAGCCCCGTCGATGAGAATGGGGGCATGCTCGGTCGTCTTTTTCCTGTAGTCCACAATCAACTCTTTTGTCTTGCACCACATGATCAGGTCTCTGGCCTCCTCCCTATAGGCTGTCTCATCGTTGTTGGTGATCAGGCCAACCACCGTTGTGTCATCAGCAAACTTAATGGTGGTGTTGGAGTTGTGCCTGGCCGTGCAGTCATGAGTCAACAGGGAGTACTGCAAGGGAATGAGCACGCACCCCTGAGGGGCCCCTGTGTTGAGGGTCAGCATGGCAGATGTGTTGTTACCTACCCTTACTACCTGGGGGGGGGCCCGTCAGGAAGTCAGGATCCAGTTGCAGAGGGAGATGTTTAGTCCCAGGGTCCTTAGCTTAGTGATGAGCTTTGAGGGCACTATGGTGTTGAACGCTGAGCTTTAGTCAATGAATAGCATTCACACATAGGTGTTCCTTTTGTCCAGGTGGGAAAAGGCAGTGTGGAGTGCAATAGAGATGGCATCATCTGTGGATCTGTTGGTGCGGTATGCAAACTGGAGTGGGTATAGGGTTTCTGGTATAATGGTGTTGATGTGAGCCATGACCAGCCTTTCAAAGCATTTCTTGGCTACAGACGTGAGTGCTACGGGTCGGTAGTCATTTAGGCAGGTTACCTTACTGTTCTTGGACAATGGTGGTCTGCTTGAAACATTTAGGTATTACAGACTCAGACAGGGACAGGTTGAAAATGTCAGTGAAGATACTTGCCAGTTGGTCAGTGCATGCTCGGAGTACACGTCCTGGTAATCCGTCTGGCCCAGCAGCCTTGTGAATGTTGACCTGTTTAAAGGTCTTACTCACATCGACTGCAGAGAGCGTGATCACACAGTCATCCGTAACAGTTGATGCTCTCATGCATATTTCAGTGTTGTTTGCCTCAAAGCGAGCATAGAAGTTATTTAGCTAATCTGGTAGGCTCGTGTCACTGGGCAGCTCTCGGCTGTACTTCCGTTTCTCGTCTGCAATAGTTTGCAGGCCCTGCCACATCCGACGAGCATCAGAGTCGGTGTAGTACGACTCGATCTTAGTCCTGTATTGACACTTTGCCTGTTTGATAGTTCGTCGGAGGGCATAAACTTATAGCTTCCCACTCCTTGAAAGTGGCAGCTCTACCCTTTAGCTCAGTGCGAATGTTGCCTGTAATCCATGGCTACTGGTTGGGGTATGTAAGTACAGTCACTGTGGGGACGATGTCCTCGATGCACTTATTGATAAAGCCAGTGACTGATATGGTGTCCTCCTCAATGCCATTGGAAGAATCCCAGAACATATTCCAGTCTGTGCTAGCAAAACAGTCCTGTAGTGTAGCATCTGCTTCATCTGACCACTTTTTTTATAGACTGATTCACTGGTGCTTCCTGCTTTAAAATTTTCTTGTAAGCAGGAATCAGGAGGATAGTGGTCAGATTTACCAAATGGAGGGCGAGGGAGAGCTTTGTACACGTCTCTGTGTGTGGAAGTGGTATTTTTTTAACCTCTGGTTGCATATTTAACATGTTGATAGAAATTCTGTAAAAATAACTGTTTCTTAAAATGGACAAGTTAAAGAAGCTCCTCCCTTTTTCAGGCTTCCGATTGATGCCTTATGACTTTGATGTTTAAGTACCTGGTCAAGGTGGCAGAAGGTCTCTTTGAGCTGTTGCAGCAGGATGCAGTCCACCCTGTTGGAGAGCTGACACTCCCTGTATGGGAAGCCTGCCCTCTGCAGGAGCCAGAAGAAACAGCGGGTGACATCAGCACCCCCGTATGCCAGACACAGCCTGCAGGAGGACAGACATGTACAGTCGTTGCCAAAAGTTTTGAGAATGACACAAATATACATTTTCACAAAGTCTGCTGCTTCAGTGTCTTTAGATATTTTTGTCAGATGTTACTATGGAATACTGAAGTAATAATTACAAGCATTTCATAAGTGACAAAAGGCTTTTATAGACAATAACATGAAGTTGATGCAAAGAGTCAATATTTGCAGTGTTGACCCCTTTTTCAAGACCTCTGCAATCCACACTGGCATGATGTCAATTAACTTCTGGGCCACATCCTGACTGATGGCAGCCCATTGTTGAATAATCAATGTTTGGAGTTTGTCAGAATTTGTGGGTTTTTGTTTGTCCAACCGCCTCTTGAGGATTGACCACAAGTTCTCAATGGGATTAAGGTCTGGGGAGTTTCCTGGCCATGGACCCAAAATATTGATGTTTTGTTCCCAGAGCCACTTAGTTATTACTTTTGCCAAGGTGCTCCATCATGCTGGAAAAGGCATTGCTCGTCACCAAACTGTTCCTGGATGGATGGTTGGGAGAAGTTGCTCTCGGAGGATGTGTTGGTACCATTCTTTATTCATGGCTGTGTTCTTAGGCAAAATTGTGAGTGAGCCCACTCCCTTGGCTGAGAAGCAACCCCACACATGAATGGTCTCAGGATGCTTTTTCCTGTTGGCATGACAGGACTGATGGTAGCGCTCACCTTGTCTTCTCCAGACAAGCTTTTTTCCAGATGCCTCAAACAATCAGAAAGGGGATTCATCAGAAAAAATGACTTTACCCTAGTCCTCAGAAGTCCAATCCCTGTACCTTTTGCAGAATATCAGTCTGTCCCTGATGTTTTGCCTGGAGAGAAGTGGCTTCTTTGCTGCCCTTCTTGACACCAGGCCATCATCCAAAAGTCTTCACCTCACTGTGTGTGCAGATGCACTCACACCTGCCTGCTGCCATTCCTGAGCAAGCTCTGTACTGGTGGTGCCCTGATCCCGCAGCTGAATCAACTTTAGGAGACGGTTCTGGACCTTGCTGGACTTTCTTGGGCGCCCTGAAGCCTTCTTCACAACAATTGAACCGCTCTCCTTGAAGTTCTTGATGATCTGATAAATGGTTGATTTAGGTGCAATCTTACTGGCAGCAATATCCTTGCCTGTGAAGCCCTTTTCGTGCAAAGCAATGATGACGGCACATGTTTCCTTGCAGGTAACCATGGTTGACAGAGGAAGAACAATGATTCCAAGCACCACCCTCCTTTTGAAGCTTCTAGTCTGTTATTCAAACTCAATCAGCATGACAGAGAGATCTCCAGCCTTGTCCTCCTCAACACTCACACCTGTGCTAACGAGAGAATCACTGACATGATGTCAGCTGGTCCTTTTGTGGCAGGGCTGAAATGCAGTGGAAATTTGTTTTTTGGGGATTCAGTTAATTTGCATGGCAAAGAGGGACTTTGGAATTAATTCAATTTTATTGGTCACATACACGTGTTTAGCAGATGTTATTGCGGGTGTAGCGAAATGCTTGTGCTTCCAGCTCCGACAGTGCAGTAATATCTAACAGTTTCACAACATATAAGCAAAATACACGTAAATCAAAGTAAGGAATGTATTAAGAATATATTTACATATGTGTCAGAGCGGCATTGGACTAAGATACAGTGGCATAGTATAGAGTACAATATATACATATGAGATGCATGATGCAATATACCCACCTGGAGTTGCGGTGAGACACCCCGTCCTCCACACAACACAGACTGGTCTTCTGGTCGCCCACGTCCACCACACAGGCACTGCTCAGGCCACTGCCGAAGGTAGCACACACAGACTCCTGGTGGACTACGATCGCTGCAGACCAAGGAGCGACAATCAAGTTTCAAAGTCATATACACAAGTACAGCTAAATGCATTTCTGGCCAGCTCTAAACCCAACAACGCAGTAATCAATAACAATGTTATACTAAACATAACAATGTAGAACACAAACACAAGAAAAAGCAAGCAAACAAGCTATATATACAGGATCAGTTCCAGTACCATATTTACTAGGGTTGTGCCGAGTAGCCAGACAAAACGAGTATCCTAACAGATATGGGCAAATTTCTGGATAAAATTACGGTCCAAGTATTTTTTGTAATGATATATATTTTCTGGTGACAGCACACATCTTTCTCATGTCAGTCAGTAATGTGAGAGGTTCTACATGGTCTAAATAACTCCACTGGCTGTCTTTAAAGAGAAGGGCGGGCTCTACTTTGATCCTTCTGCTCTGGTTGGATAAGAGTGAAGCTGTATTTCTCCATCCACTCGGTTCATCATTTCACCAGATCAATTTTCCTTGCATGTTTTTGGTCTGATCATTCAGATTGCTGCTGCCAGGCTACTACTATGATAAATCACATTGCAAGGACATTTGCTATAAAGCTATCAATGTGCACAATATCTAACAAGCAGGCAAGGGTATGGAGAGAAAAAATGAAACACTGATGTGCATTCTGACTGAGTAACAGCAAACGTGGCTGCCTGTTGCAAGTTGAGGACACAGACACACCTCTCTGCTCCTATTCTACAGCTTTTTTTGCAGTGAGAACGTGCAGGGAGGTACATTGCCAACATCTACTTAACACTTCATTTTTTTCAGATCACGAGTATCATCCGATCCGACTATTTAATGTCAACTTACGGATATGAGTATGTGGGTAAAACAAAGCGCAAAAGTAAATATGTATAAGGGAAAGGTGACTAGGCATCAGGATATGATAAACAGCAGTGTATATGATGATGTATGAGTGGGTGTGTGTAAAGTCAGTATAAATGTGCATATTATGTGTGTGAGCAAATTATGAAGTGAGTGTATGTGTGAAGGGCCCTGTAAGTGTGCATAGACAGTGCAACAACAAAAAAACATGAATAATACAAGGGTCAACTCAGGTGTAGCCATTTAGTGTGTATTGTACCTGAAAAGCCCATGTTGAGCAGCAGCATGTTGACCAGTTCCTTGATGTGATGCCTGTTATAGATGTCAGGGACTAAAAGGATACATCTGTAATACTGCCAACCCAACAAACAAGAGATTAGATCAGAGTACAAAATAAAACTGACCACAACATTGTCTCTGCTACATGTTATGATTTGTTAGGTTTAGTCAGGTAAAAAAAATATATATACAGTACCAGTCAAAAGTTTGGACACACCTACTCATTCAAGGGTTTTTCTTAATTTTTACTATTTTCTACATTGTAGAATAATAGTGAAGACATCAAATCTATGAAATAACACATATGGAATCATGTAGTAACCAAATCAAAATATATTTATATTTGAGATTCTTCAAATGACCTCTTAAGTCGACCCACTACTTTTTCGAACATTCTGTTAAAAATCGCGCAACATTTCAGCGTCCTGCTACTCATGCCAGGAATATAGTATATGCATATGATTAGTATGTGTGGATAGAAAACACTCTGAAGTTTCTAAAACTGGTTAAATAATGTCTGTGACTATAACAGACCGTGAACAGCAAGCGAAATCCCAAGAAAAACCTGGTCACAAAAACCACAGAAAAGTATTAATCCGCCAGTCTCTGAATTGTTTATTGCAATCAAAAATATATATCCGGGAGCTTGCAGTTCCTACAACTTCCACACGATGTCGCCAAAAACGTCATTTTCATTGACAAAAATCCTTTGTGTAATGACAAATAGATCCTTCATTTCGTCCAGCATACAGGAAAAGATTTTTGGAAGAGAGAGAAAGGACAACGTTTTCTTCAGTAGCTGCTATTGAATACAGATCGCCCAGTGATCAATTTGATCGATTATTAACGTTTACAAATACCTAAAGTTGGGTTAGAAAAGTAGTTTGAAGTGTTTTGTCAAAGAATATAGGCAACTTATATAATTTTAAAAAATGACGTTGCGTTTTGGAACGGAGCTGTTTCCTGAACCAGACAGGCTATACAAATGGATATTTTGGGCATACATGGACGGATTTAATCGGGAAAAAGACCCAATTGTGATGTTTATGGAACATATAGGAGTGCCAACAAAGAATATCATCAAAAGGTAATGAATGTTTTATATTTTATTTCTGCGTTTTGTGTAGCGCCGGCTACGCTAATTATTTTGTTTACGTCCCCTTCAGGTATTTTGGGGTGTTGCATGCTATCAGATAATAGCTTCTCATGCTTTCGCCGAAAAGCATTTTAAAAATCTGACTTGTTGGCTAGATTCACAACGAGTGTAGCTTTAATTCAATACCCTGCATGGGTGTTTTAATGAAAGTTTGAGTTTTAACGAGTACATTTAGCATTTAGCGTAGCGCATTTGCATTTCCAGGTGTCTAGATGAGACGTCTGCGTCTCAGGTGGGAGTAAGAGGTGACCATTGTGCTGTTGTTGCTGTTAGAAATACTAAAGTTCCTAAGACAACCCCACGCTTTATTTGTAAGAGAAATTAATTTTAAGAGTTTAATAAGCAGGCTTTTTTTCATGATTTGTTTTATTTTGACTGGACCCAGATTGAGCTTATTCCTGTGGAAACTGCCTGGAAATTCTTTCATGATGTTTTCTTCCAAATAGGAACCAAACAAGAAAATCATGTTCTGATGCTGATTGGCTTATTTTTAGGCAGCTACAAAACAAGTGTTATTTTCTTCTCAGGAAGACAAAGTCTGAATATTTTGTCTGTTACCACTGATAACCTGAATGACCCTAGAAAGTTTTAGAAGGCTATTAAGTCTATGTCTGGTAACGGTAATGTTAATGATTTACCGTCATGTGTATTGAAGGACTCTGTTGCTGTATTTGACAAAACTGAAATGCTGAATTGTTTCAATGCGCACTTTGTATCATCTGGTAGGCTGTTTGATTCAGTATCCTCGGTCTTTGTACAACCCCGTGTGGATGAACCAGTGAGAGTTGGTAAAACTTTTAGCTTTTTGCCATTTTCAGTGCAGGTGGTACATAAAAGCCCTGAAATCCATAGATCAGAGAAAGCTTGCAGGTCCTGATCTTCTTGATCACTGATTAAACTGGCAGGTGATTTCATAGCTTAACCACTTACATATCTGTTCAATTTAACTCTGGAATGTAATGAAATTCCAAAGATCTAGAAATCAGCATTTGTCCTACCACTTTTAAAAGGAGAAGATCAACTCTTAAATAATTATAGGTCAATCTCAAAGCGGTCACCCCTGGAGAAAATACTTGAAACCCTTGTGAGTGAACAGCTAAAATAGTTTTTATATACTAACTATTTCATCAATGTACCAATCGGGCTTCAGGGAGAAGAATAGCACAATTAAAGCAGCCATGAAGGTTTTAAATTATATCACTGAAGCCTTTGACAAAAAACAGCACTGTCTCACTTTTTATTGGTCTCTAAGGCTTTTGATACAATTGATCATGCTATACTGAGGCAGAGATTGTCAGGCGTCGGTCTTTCGGAGCATGCAGTTGCATGGTTTGCCATCTATCTGTATGATAGAACTCAGTGCACTCAATTTGATGGGCTCATGTCTGTTAAACTGTCTGTCTGTAATGGTGTGCCCCAGGGCTCTGTACTTGGTCCCCTCTTATTCACTATTAATATAAATCATTTAGACAAAAATTTGCAAAATGCTCAACTTCTCCATTATGCTGATGATACTGTAATTTGTTGTGCTTCGTCTTTCACAAAAGATTTCCAGAAGTTGCAAACTGCTTTTTATACTGTTCAATTGAAGTTTTCTAAAGCAAGAAATAGACCTTTGAACCTTTCACCTATTCACCTTTCACCTGCTCATGCAATGAGATTGGAATTGTATCATCTTGGAATTTTAATTGATGAAGGCTTCTTTTAAATTGCATATTCAACAACTTACAATTTTTTTTTTTACTGAAGCTGGGATTTTATTTTAGGAATAAGGCGTTTTTCCTTTGAAGCCAGAAGGTGGCTAGTATCAGCTACATTTATGCCTTTACTAGACTATGGGGATATTTTATATATGAATGCTTCCGCTCAGTGTTTGAGATCAATTGACAGCCTTTACCATGGAGCATTGAGACGTATTTTAAACTGCAAAATCCTTACGCACCACTGCACTTTATTTACCAAGGTTGGCTGGCCTTATCTAGTCAATCGTAGGCTCAGTCACTGGTATACTTTTATTTACAAAGCCATTTTGGGGTTACTACCATTATATTTGGGAATTTTTATTGTTCAGAAATGTGGTGGGTACTCTCTTCATTCGCAGGACTTTATCCTGATAACTGTTCCAAATGTCCCAACTGAATTTGGTAAAAGGGCTTTTATGTACTCTGCGCCAACGGCTTGGAACGCCTTACAAAATACTTTTAAACTGGAAGAACTTGTCCCGCTTGGTGTTTTTAAATCACTGTTGAAGGATTTTGAGGCCGATTGTTGTTAATTTGCTGTTTTATGATTTTGTTATACTCTTGTGAATTATATGGTATTTTACTAGATTACCTGTAGTTTTTCTTGTTGTCTGTCTGAAATTGTGTAATGACTTAGGGCTGCCTATCTTGGCCAGGATGATCAGCCCTTCCTGGTTAAATAAAGGTTTTTAAAAAATGTAAAATGAGGGCCGCCATAGGAAAGGAAGACCCAGAGTTACCTCTGCTGCAGAGGATAAGTTCATTAGAGTTACCAGTCTCAGATTGCAGCCCAAATAAATGCTTCACAGAGTTCAAGTAACAGACATCTCAACATCAACTGTTCAGAGTACACTGTGTGAATCAGGCCTTCCGTCAAATTATGGCAAAGAAACCACAACTAAAGGACACCAATAATAAAAAGAGACTTGCTTGGGCCAGAAACACGAGCAATGGACATCAGACTGGTGGAAATCTGTCCTTTGGTCTGATGAAACCAAATTTGAGATTTTTGGTTCTGACCGGCGCGTGTCTTTGTGAGACGCATCTCTGCATTTGTGGTTCCCAACGTGAAGCATGGAGGAGGTGTGATGGTGCTTTGCTGGTGACACTGTCAGTGATTTATTTAGAATTCATGGCACACTTAACCAGCACGGCTACCACAGCATTCTGCAGCGATACGCCATCCAATCTGGTTTGCGCTTAGTGGCACAATCATTTATTTTACAACAGGAAAATGACCCAACACACCTCCGGGCTGTGTAAGGGCTATTTGACCATGAAGGAGAGTGATGGGGTAAGTCAGATGACCTGGCCTCCACAATCACCCGACCTCAACCCAATTGAGATGGTTTGGGATGAGTTGGACCACAGAGTGAAGGAAAAGTAGCCAACAAGTGCTCAGCATATATGGGAACTCCTTTAAGACTGTTGGAATATCATTCCAGGTGAAGCTGGTTGAGAGAATGCCAAGAGTGTGCAAAGCTGTCAGCAAGGCAAAGGGTGGCTACTTTGAAGAATCTCAAATATAAAACATATATTTTGATTTGTGTAACACGTTTATGGTGTTACTACATGATTCCATATGTGTTATTTCATAGTGACGACATCAAAACTATCATTCTACAATGTAGAACATCTAAATAAAGAAAAGCCCTTCAATGAGTAGGTGTGTCCAAACTTTTGACTGGTAATATTCAGGCACTGTAGTGTGAAGTGAGCCAATTGTCTGTCCTGTACCTTGAGGTCTTTTAGGGGGATTTCCAGTTGTTTCTGGATGACGTGGCTCCAGATGGCCTCCAGATCGGCCAGGACAGCAGTCAGAGAACCCCCTGCACCGCCGTGCACATTGAGCTGCCCCCTGCTGATGGGCCAGTGCACGTTGTAACAGTCAGTGGGGTTTACATACAATGCCTGCCATTAGGACAGAGGGGAGAGAAAACAAAGCAAGAGAGGAGGGAGAAATCAATGATTGACAAAATGACAAAGGACTTATATACTGAAAACAATTTCTGAAAGTAACCTGCTCTTTAACGTGCATGTATTGTGTCCAGATGTGCTGTACTCCCTCACCTCCTCTCCCACCAGGTGCTCTGGATGGTGTGCTGTGGTGGTCCACTTCATCCTGGAGCTAGTGTCCAGACCTGCTGGTCGAATCAGTCTGTTATAAGACCTGGCCTGCAAGACAACATACCCAAACAGACTATCAAACGGTCGTTCACGAGCTGCGAGACAACAGGATGATTTTGGCAGGACAGTATAGCCTACATGAATACAAAATGTAATAAATGCTCAAAGTTTGTACCGACATATGTTGTTTATTGAATATCATTACATAATATACATCCTCCAATTGCAATTTTTGCCCACACATAGTCTCAAAATAATGTTATATTTTTAATACCCAGTTAGGCATACATACTTTCAAAATAGGCCATCACTACAGTCAATCGTGAATGATGATAATTCTTCAGGTTTTACCTGTGAAACATTCAACCTGCATCTGCATGCCAAACATTTGATCTCAGTCAGTTTATATAAGCATTGAGCTTCTACCATTACTTGTTTTGTTGTAAATTAGAGCATATAGTGTTAAACTACTCCACCTTCCTGTAGTTTTTTTCAATCCAAGCAATTTCTGCCTAGTGCCGCGCACTGTTGAGTTTTGGCCGCATAAGAAAAACAATGTGAATATTCTGCTAACCATGCTAAAAATAAATGACTACGGTGGTGTTTTGGTGTAACATTGTTAACACTATGCTATTTTGGGGGGTTATGTAGAACACTAATTAATCTGTATGTGAAATTCCAAGGCAATTGATTTAGCTTTGGTCTAACTTTACTAAACGAGAACCATTGTGAAAAGTGCCGGAGCAACATTCTGGCAGCACTACACCGAACAAGCTATTTGAAGCACACTTATCCTACTTTTTTGCCATGAGCCGAATTTGGTGATGCAGAAAGAGCGCAGTGACTATACGAGACAGGTTGTAATGTCAGACTGAAATACGGAACAAATCTACATATTTTTTTGTAAATTAGTGGTGTTTGAATTTGTTGATAAAATGCAGGACATGATTGTTTGTAGAACAAAATCTGGGACTGTCCCGCACAATCAGAGACATGTGGTCACCTGATTGTGCTGTAGAACAGACATACACACCGGCTACATAGGTAAAGATACGTAGAGCCCTGCACATACAACTACACACACCTGTTCAGCAGACACGGGCGTCCTCCGTACGCCATTGGACATCTTCTTTGACCAGATGGCCTGGTCAACCATTTTGAGACCATTCTGCCTCTGTTCATTACTCTCTGGTTTCTTTGTTGAGAGAGAGTACACATTGGAGGATTATAGGGGTGGCAGTGTGTATATGTGTGTGTTGGTAGGGGGTCAATTTCACGCCATATGTATTGAATTCAAAATCAAATAAATTGTGAACATGAAAAATAAAGTTGAGAATGTAAACATATTTTTGAGGACGGGTGAGATAATGATGTTGAAATCAAAAAACAAACATTTGAAAGCAAAATGTATAGAATTGTAAACAAAAAAATAAGACATCAAAAGCAAAACCCCAAAACTTGTAAGCAAATCATTTTAAAGCGAGAGCAAAACTATGACAAATGTTTTTTATATATACAGTGCCTTGCAAAAGTATTCGGCCCCCTTGAACTTTGCGACCTTTTGCCACATTTCAGGCTTCAAACATAAAGATATAAAACTGTATTTTTTTGTGAAGAATCAACAACAAGTGGGACACAATCATGAAGTGGAACGACATTTATTGGATATTTCAAACTTTTTTAACAAATCAAAAACTGAAAAATTGGGCGTGCAAAATTATTCAGCCCCCTTAAGTTAATACTTTGTAGCGCCACCTTTTGCTGCGATTACAGCTGTAAGTCGCTTGGGGTATGTCTCTATCAGTTTTGCACATCGAGAGACGGACATTTTTTCCCATTCCTCCTTGCAAAACAGCTCGAGCTCAGTGAGGTTGGATGGAGAGCATTTGTGAACAGCCGTTTTCAGTTCTTTCCACAGATTCTCGATTGGATTCAGGTCTGGACTTTGACTTGGCCATTCTAACACCTGGATATGTTTATTTTTGAACCATTCCATTGTAGATTTTGCTTTATGTTTTGGATCATTGTCTTGTTGGAAGACAAATCTCCGTCCCAGTCTCAGGTCTTTTGCAGACTCCATCAGGTTTTCTTCCAGAATGGTCCTGTATTTGGCTCCATCCATCTTCCCATCAATTTTAACCATCTTCCCTGTCCCTGCTGAAGAAAAGCAGGCCCAAACCATGATGCTGCCACCACTATGTTTGACAGTGGGGATGGTGTGTTCAGCTGTGTTGCTTTTACGCCAAACATAACGTTTTGCATTGTTGCCAAAAAATTCAATTTTGGTTTCATCTGACCAGAGCACCTTCTTCCACATGTTTGGTGTGTCTCCCAGGTGACTTGTGGCAAACTTTAAACAACACTTTTTATGGATATCTTTAAGAAATAGCTTTCTTCTTGCCACTCTTCCATAAAGGCCAGATTTGTGCAATATACGACTGATTGTTGTCCTACGGACAGAGTCTCCCACCTCAGCTGTAGATCTCTGCAGTTCATCCAGAGTGATCATGGGCCTCTTGGCTGCATCTCTGATCAGTCTTCTCCTTGTATGAGCTGAAAGTTTAGAGGGACGGCCAGGTCTTGGTAGATTTGCAGTGGTCTGATACTCCTTCCATTTCAATATTATCGCTTACACAGTGCTCCTTGGGATGTTTAAAGCTTGGGAAATCTTTTTTTATCCAAATCCGGCTTTAAACTTCTTCACAACAGTATCTCGGACCTGCCTGGTGTGTTCCTTGTTCTTCATGATGCTCTCTGCGCTTTTAACAGACCTCTGAGACTATCACAGTGCAGGTGCATTTATACGGAGACTTGATTACACACAGGTGGATTGTATTTATCATCATTAGTCATTTAGGTCAACATTGGATCATTCAGAGATCCTCACTGAACTTCTGGAGAGAGTTTGCTGCACTGAAAGTAAAGGGGCTGAATAATTTTGCACGCCCAATTTTTCAGTTTTTGATTTGTTAAAAAAGTTTGAAATATCCAATAAATGTCGTTCCACTTCATGATTGTGCCCCACTTGTTGTTGATTCTTCACAAAAAATACAGTTTTATATCTTTATGTTTGAAGCCTGAAATGTGTCAAAAGGTCGCAAAGTTCAAGGGGGCCGAATACTTTCGCAAGGCACTGTATTTGAAAACGAATGCAAAAAATGTTTTCAGTTAAACTTTCCCAGCAACCAATCCTATTGAATACATTTAGCCTACGCTCTTGCCTGCATGTACTGCCTTTTCGTTACGCTACTCATATCTTTGCTTTCGATGTCGATTTCTTTGCGGTCACTGCCAGTCTTTTCAATTGCGAGTTTTGGCATTATTTTTCCGTGAAGGGCGGGGTATAGAGGGAGGAGTAGACAATGGGTCTCCATTGGTCTAATAAGCATATTATTTTACCTGATAATAGACTACTAATGATAATATAACAACTTCATATACCGACCTAGTAACGTTAAGTCGCCTAGGTAAACTTAGCTGACCTTCAATTGAGGTAATTCAGCAGAGTTCTGAGACACTTTTACAAGTCATTGTAACTCTGAAAATATATAAATTGGCAAATATTACCAATTTATATTTATAATTTTACTGACGGAGGTGGCGGAGTGTTTTTGTGACCCCAGTGTCCAGTCCCCACCCCCCCATGAGCACTCTGGAGCACAGCCTCCCGCAGTGCTTTTGGGACCACCACCTGCCACCTCTCCCGTAGATGATTCCTTCCATGCCCGCTGTAGCACAACATCAGCCAGCCGCAGTCTCTCAAACTTTGACCACAACCCTTTGGCTGTCACCTCTTCCCATGGTGGCCTCACCTGCACCTCTACCCACTGTAGCACTGGCTGTAGGTCTGTGTCCCGTCCCTGCTGCTCTAGGTCTGTGTCCCGTCCCTGCTGCTGTAGGTCTGTGTCCCGTCCCTGCTGCTGTAGGTCTGTGTCCCGTCCCTGCTGCTGTAGGTCTGTGTCCCGTCCCTGCTGCTGTAGGTCTGTGTCCCGTCCCTGCTGCTGTAGGTCTGTGTCCCGTCCCTGCTGCTGTAGGTCTGTGTCCCGTCCCTGCTGCTGTAGGTCTGTGTCCCGTCCCTGCTGCTGTAGGTCTGTGTCCCGTCCCTGCTGCTGCCCCCATTCAGCCATGTTGACGGTCTGCAGCTCACAACAGACAGGCCCGCTCGCCCGACACACTGTGGCCCAGACCCCTTCCTCTGCACACAGCGCTCTCTCCCGTCCCTCTCTCCGCCCACAGTGGCGGCAGCCGTCTGCAGTACAAGGCCGACGGGACATGGCGTCGGCGTTGGAGTGGCGTGCCCCTGCCCTGTGCACCACTGTGAAGTCATACGGCTGAAGCTCCTCCAACCAGCGAGCCACCTGTCCCTCTGGCTCTCTGAAAGACATGAGCCACCTATGAGCAGAGTGGTCCGTCCTTACAGTAAAGGGCAGGCCACCCAGGTAGTACTTGAAGTGTTTGATGGAAGCCACCACAGCCAGGAGCTCCCACCGGGTGACACAGTAGCGGCGCTCATGTTTGTCAAATGTTTTGCTGAAGTACGCCACCACTCTCTTCCCCTCTGGCCCCACCTGGGCCAGCACCCCACCCATGCCCACATTGCTAGAGTCTGTGTCCAGGATAAAGGGCATGGTGAGGTCAGGGGGGGCGAGCACGGGGGCCTCGATCAGTGCACGTTTGAGGGTGTTGAAGGCTTCGTCACACTCCACTGTCCCAAGTGAAGGCCTTGTCCTTCGGCAGCAGGCGGTTCAGGGGAGCAGCAACGCTTGAGAAGCCCCGTACAAACCTCCTGTAGATCGAGGCCAGGCCCAGGAAGCTCTTCAGCTGACGCTGGTCGGTGGGGGTGGGTCAGTCTCTGACAGCCCCCACCTTGTCCTCCATGGTGCTGATCCCCTCCTTCCCCACTCTGTGGCCCAAGAAGGAGACCTCTCTCCTTATGAAGTGGCACTTCTCGGGGTGGAGCTTCAGACCTGCGGCAGCCACCCTCTCCAGCACACGCCGTAGTGCCCCCAGGGCTGACTGGAAGGAGCTGCCATGGGCCAGGATGTCATCGAGGTATACCAGACACTGCTGTCGGGAGCCAGCTCACCTGTGACTGTGCGGAGCTGCACAGTTGTGGGTTCACACTGAGTCCAACCTGGCACAATATCTGGCCTCACCAGGGTTACTGTGGACCCAGTGACAACCAGGGCGGAGCAGGGCACCCACTCCACAGTGACAACAGGCTCCACCAGCTTGCCCTCGTCTGCTTCCCCCAGAAGGTTATGTTTGGCAGCATGTGTGAAGGATGCTTTATTGCGAAATAGGAAGCCAATTATAGATTTAACTTTGGATTGGAGATGTTTGATGTGGGTCTGGAAGGAGAGTTTACAGTCTAACCAGACCCCTAGGTATTTGTAGTTGTCCACGTATTCTAAGTCAGAGCCGTCCAGAGTAGTGATGCTGGACAGGCGGGCAGCGATCGGTTGAAGAGCATGCATTTAGTTTTACTTGTATTTAAGAGCAATTGGAGGCCACTGAAGGAGAGTTGTATGGCATTGAAGCTTGCCTGGAGGGTTGTTAACAGTGTCCAAAGAAGGGCCAGAAGTATACAGAATGGTGTCGTCTGCGTAGAGGTGGATCAGAGATCATAGACAGCAAGAGTGACATCATTGATGTATACAGAGAAGAGAGTCGGTCCAAGAATTGAACGCTGTGGCACCCCCATAGAGACTGCCAGAGGTCCGGACAACAGACTCTCCGATTTGACAAACTGAACTCTATCGGAGAAGTAGTTGGTGAACCAGGCGAGGCAATAATTTGAGAAACCAAGGCTGTCGAGTCTGCCGATGAGGATGTGGTGATTGACAGAGTCGAAAGCCTTGGCCAGATCAATGAATACGGCTGCACAGTAATGTTTCTTATCGATGGCGGTTAAGATATCGTTTAGGACCTTGAGCGTGGCTGAGGTGCACCCATGACCAGCTCTGAAACCAGATTGCATAGCAGAGAGGGTATGGTGAGATTCGAAATGGTCGGTAATCTGTTTGTTGACTTAGCTTTCGAAGACCTTAGAAAGGCAGGGTAGGATAGATATAGGTCTGTAGCAGTTTGTGACAAGAGTGTCCCCCCCCTTTGAAGAGGGGTATGACCGCAGCTGCTTTCCAATCTTTGGGAATCTCAGACGACACGAAGGAGAGGTTGAACAGGCAAGTAATAGGGGTGGCAACAATTTCGGCAGATCATTTTAGAAAGAAAGGGTCCAGATTGTCTAGCCCGCTGATTTGTAGGGGTCCAGATTTTGCAGCTCTTTCCTAATATCAGCTGACTGGATTTGGGAGAAATTGGGAAGGCTTGGGCGAGTTGCCGTGGGGGGTGCAGTGCTGTTGACCGGGGTAGGGGTAGCCAGGTGGAAAGCATGGCCAGCCGTAGAAAAATGCTTCTTGAAATTCTCAATTATTGTGGATTTATCAGTGGTGACAGTGTTTCCTATCTTCAGTGCAGTGGGCAGCTGGGAGGAGGTGTTCTTATTCTCCATGGACATTACAGTGTCCCAGAACTTTTTTGAGTTAGTGTTGCAGGAAGCAAACTTCTGCTTGAAAAAGCTAGCCTTGGCTTTTCTAACTGTGTATAATGGTTTCTAGCTTCCCTGAAAAGCTGCATATCACGGGGATTGTTCGATGCTAATGCAGAACGCCATAGGATGTTTTTGTGTTGGTTAAGGGCAGTCAGGTCTGGGGTGAACCAAGGGCTATATCTGTTCCTGGTTCTAAATTTCTTGAATGGGGCATGCTTATTTAAGATGGTTAGGAAGGCATTTAAAAAAAATATCCAGGCATCCTCTACTGACGGGATGAGATCAATATCCTTCCAGGATACCCCGACCAGGTCGATTAGAAAGGCCTGCTCGCTGAAGTGTTTCAGGGAGCGTTTGACAGTGATGAGTGGAGGTCGTTTGACCGCTGACCCATTACTGATGCAGGCAATGAGGCAGTGATCGCTGAGATCTTGGTTGAAGACAGCAGAGGTGTATTTAGAGGGCAAGTTGGTTAGGATGATATCTATGAGGGTGCCGTGTTTACGGCTTCGGGGAGGTACCTGGTAGGTTCATTGATAATTTGTGTGAGATTGAGGGCATCAAGCTTAGATTGTAGGATGGCTGGGGTGTTAAGCATGTTCCAGTTTAGGTCGGCTAGCAGCACGAGCTCTGAAGATAGATGGGGGGCAATCAGTTCACATATGGTGTCCAGAGCACAGCTGGGGGCAGAGGGTGGTCTATAGCAGGCGGCAACGGAGACTTGTTTTTAGAGGTGGATTTTTAAAAGTAGAAGTTCAAATTGTTTGGGTACAGACCTGGATAGTAGGACAGAACTCTGCAGGCTATCTTTGGAGTAGATTGCAACACCACCCCCTTTGGCAGTTCTATCTTGTCTGAAAATGTTGTAGTTAGTCAATGTCATTAGCTAGCACCCATAGAGGCTCTCCAGGCTGCCTGCGTCTATTACTCAGTTCGGAGTGCAGTAGCCCAGGCTGTACACACTGTCCATAGCGCCTCCTCGGTGCTCCCACTAAAGCACCATAATGACGTCTGGGGGCTAATCAATATCAAACAGGCCAGAGCATCATCCGAGAGGCATAAAGCCAACTGCAGTGCCCGATCTTCATTTGACCACCCCCTAAAATGAGCTAACAGTTCAAATTGAGCATGAAAAGCTTCCCAATCCGCCTTACCGGAATACTTCAGGGTCTTAAATGATACGGACACAACCGGGAACTGGGCGCCGCCATGTTTGTTTACATCCTGAGCCCCAGATTCCTCCGCCACCCCTTCGGTCCGCCCACCAGAATCCTCGCGTAGCACAGTCGACGAGGCACTCATGTCCGCCTCAGCCGCCATCAGTCTAACGTCCTCCCTCAAGCGGCCTCTGACGCCCTGGCGATCTCCGACGTCCATGCACACGCACCTCCTTGGCCATAATCGTCCCCTACCTCCACCTTCACTTTCGGATTCCCTCAAAGCATTTTCAACCCTGTTCTCACCAACGGTAGCTAGCCAAATAAGTCAGCTAGCTAGCTGGCTAACTTTTATCAACGTTCTTACTTCTGACACCAATGTAATGGCCAGACTAGATCATAAAGGAACAATTGTCCACAGAGGATTGAGTTAACGAATTGACGGTTTATTAACCCAACTTTACACAGGCTACTGTTTGGCCGTAGCCCACACCAAATAAATGAAAGATACCCTACAAACCAACTGTGACCTTCTCTTGTGAAGAACAGAAGTAAGAGGAAGAAGAATGGCTAAACCTGGTCTTAACTTCCAATGCTCCATCCCCCTGCCCAACCCCCCTTCACTCCGCCAACCGCAAGGAAGACCGGCATCAGAACATTCCAGGCATTCCCGTGATTGACAGATAGCAGGTTGATTGGCATGTCGGACCCTGCGAACACTGGGTACTGGTAAGTGCAACACAACCAACTAATAGCCTAACACATAACACACAGCTGTCTGTGCGGGTCGCTACAATATGTTAACATTCTCAATTTTTCATGTTCACGATTTAGTCTATTTTAAATTCAATACATATGGCGTGAAATTGACCCCATATATGTTGGTCATTTTTGACTCACATTCAGGCCTTCTCTCACCAGCCATCCATCCTCATATCGGGGCTGGCACGTTTGTTTATGTCTGCGGGCTATGACGTGCGGGACAGTCGCAGGAAGCGTGTCGGTTGCTCTTCCAATTCTCAATGTTTTCGATCCAGGGTGTAACACAACGATAAAGTTGCTTTGAATTTGCTGTGAAGGGAGATGTAAGGTCACAAAATGTATTCATAAACAAGGAAGCAAACAGAACGGGGACTGCAAGACAGAGTAACCTTGACATTGTAGTGTGTAATTGTGGGCTTTGGGTTCTGTGTTCAGTTTTTTTATTTAGAAAATGTGACGTCGGAGTTCCAGTCCGCCAGCTAGTAGCGCCTTCGTAAATCGTTGAGTCGGCAAGCTGCTAGCTAGTTAACATTAGCCCATGTGTAGCTGCCATAGCAGTCTGTGCAAACTAAACATTATTCCCATATAATTATTTAATATGTTCGTATTTGAATCTCATATCAATCCTTGGCCCGTTTAACGCTGCTTTGCAACTTACTTCTTGAAGAGGCTCTGGGATAACCGGTGGTGCGATTGGTCTTTTGATACCACGCTGTTCCTTTTCTTTCTCTTTCTCCTTCTCTCGCTCCTTTTCCTTTTCTTTCTCTTTGCCGTTTTCTTGCTCTCTCTCCGCTTGTGTCATTGTGGAGTGTCGTGGGCAATAAAGCTAAAACCAAATCTGTATCACAGTTTCTACATTAGTAGCTACTAACATAACATCAGTTTGCTGGACAACCATGACTATTCCCATGATTTTAATTGGGTGGCCGACCATAAAACGTAACAGGAAAAATATCGTCCAATATCTACACTTAGCACACCAAAGAAAGAAGCAATGTAGTGTAATGACCCTGGGTTTATAAACGCAGAGCCAATAGCGCGCTGGACTTCGGGATGGAATGTTAATTTTTTTTACAAGTATGGATATTTGCCTATTAGTTCTAGGCCGCCGGTGTCAGGTCTGGAGCTTGAAGTCACGAGTTCAAAAGCCAAAAGCACTGCGGTCTGCCCTAGAAAGCTATGTAAATTAACACAATTAGTTTATTATGATCAAGTTCAATCCCCACAGTGAATTATTTTAAAGTTCGCTACAAATCGAAATATTTAGGGTGCGTTTGTCTGTCAGATAACTGATGAATTTACAAACACCAGTTGAAATGACCGTTGAAATGACCGTGTCAGTACACATCTGCAAAAAACGTAATTAAATTGTTAAATAAATAGATACAAAAAATAATAATTCTAAGTAAAAAGAAAATATTTAGTAACTTCTTATAGCCCCTTTAATGCAACAATACTTCTTCTATTACAAAATCTATTTTCGTCTTGTGCTAATGATGAGTTCACACAGCAGCTCTTCCTTCTCAGTATTAAAGTCCAGACTATCAAACCTAGAATAAACTGTAAATAGTTCAGACTCTGCAAATACAATGCAATGCTTTTTCATTGAACATTGGGCTCAATGTCGTTGGTTGGTCATCCAGAGAGGGATTTGTTCCCTACAATTTACGATCCTCTTCATTCCCATTTTGGGTCACTTTGGGTCCACTATTTTACCGTTATGCTCAATTCTGACAGTCTCCCTACACATTAATCACTATATTTGCCACAACTTTATAATTCATGTACTTTTTATATTATGTATATCCTAATATGCACTTTTATCTCCCTTCCGGGAGTTTCTGTTTTCTCTGTGTAATAAATATGGGCTAAACAGCTGCCTCTGATTGGGAACCATACTAGGCCAACAACGTTGTTCACAACGTTGACATCACCAAACCGCTCGCCCACACGACGCCATACACATGGTCTGCAGTTGTGAGGCCGGTTAGACGTACTGCCAAATTCTCTAAAACAATGTTGGAGGCAGCTTATAATAGAGAAATTAACATTTAATTATCTGGCATCAGAGCTGTTGCCAGAGAATTCAATGTTAATTTCTCTACCATAAGCTACCTCCAACATTGTTTTAGAGAATTTGGCAGTACGTCTAACCGGCCTCACAACTGCAGACCATGTGTATGGCGTCGTGTGGGCGAGCGGTTTGGTGATGTCAACGTTGTGAACAGTGTGCCCCATGGTGGCGGTGGGGTTATGGTACGGGCAGGCATAAGCTACAGACAATGAACACAATTGCATTTTATCGATGGCAGTTTGTATGCACAAAAATACAGTGACAAAATCCTGAGGCCCATTTTTTTAAAGGTATCTGTGACCAACAGATGCATATCTGCATTCCCAGTCATGAAATCCATAGATTATACCCTTATACTGTATGGACAGATGCTGGGAGATGAGAAGCAAGTACAGGGAGTGAATATTTGTCACGCCCTGACCTTAGAGAGCCTTTTTTATTCTCTATTTGGTTAGGTCAGGGTGTGACTTGGGTGGGCAAATCTATGTTTCCATTTGTTAGCCTAGTATGGTTCCCAATCAGAGGCAGCTGTTTATCGTTGTCTCTGATTGGGGATCATACTTAGGCAGCCCTTTTTCCCACCTTAGATTGTGGGGTCTTGTTTGTGTGTAGTTGCTTTCTGCACTGCATGTAGCTTTACGTTCGTTTTTGTATTTTGTTGTTTTTTCGGTGTCATTTAAATAAAATAAAATGTACGCCTACCACGCTGCACCTTGGTCCAATCAATCTCTAAATGATTGTGACAATATTGAATGAATAAACAGAAAGGAAACATAACACAAACAGTGTCTGTACAAGGGACACATAACGGCATTAATGCTGGCTTGGGAAAGAAACTGAGGCAGTGACGGATATAGGGGAGGTTATTAATAACGTAATGGAGTTCAGGTGAGTCCGAGGAAGTGCTGATGCGCGTAATGATGGTGACAGGTGTGCGTAATGATCAGCAGCCTGGCGACCTCGAGTGACTGGCGACCTCGAGTGACAGTACCCCTTTCTCCCAGGGGCGCCACCTGGCGTCCCACCTGGGAGAGCCTGACGAGCCTGGCGACCTCGAGTGACAGTACCCCTCTCTCCCAGGGGCGCCACCTGGCGTCCCACCTGGGAGAGCCTGACGAGCCGGCTGAGGCGCGGGAGCCTGACGAGCCGGCTGAGGCGCGGGAGCCTGACGAGCCGGCTGAAGGGCGGGAGCATGACGAGCCGGCTGAGGCGCGGGAGCATGACGAGCCGGCTGAGGCGCGGGAGCATGACGAGCCGGCTGAGGCGCGGGAGCATGACGAGCCGGCTGAGCCGCGGGAGCATGACGAGCCGGCTGAGCCTCGGGAGCATGACGAGCCGGCTGAGCCTCGGGAGCATGACGAGCCGGCTGAGCCTCGGGAGCATGACGAGCCGGCTGAGCCTCGGGAGCAGGACGAGCCGGCTGAGCCTCGGGAGCAGGACGAGCCGACAGAGCCTCGGGAGCAGGACGAGCCGACAGAGCCTCGGGAGCATGACGAGCCGGCTGAGCCGCGGGAGCCTGACGAGTCGGCTGAGGCATGGCGTGGGAGCCTGCCGAGCCAACCCAGGCTTGTGAACCTCTCGAACCAGCTGAGGCATGGGAGCCTCTCGAGCCAGCTGAGGCATCCCCGGTTGCTTCGGCAGCAGCACCCGGACCCGGCATCACCAACAAAAACAAAAAACTCCCTGATGCTTCAAATTGTGGAGTCAGAATTCTGTAAGGCCAGACGCTGGGAGACGTAAAGCAAGTACAGGGATTGAATATTTAATGAATAAACAGACATGAAACAAAACACGAACAGCGTCTGGACAAGGGACACATATCAACATTAATGCTGTCTTGGAAAGAAACTGAGGCAGTGACAGATATAAGGGAGGTAATTAATAACGTGATGGAGTCCAGGTGAGTCCGATGAAGCGCTGATGGGCGTAACAATGGTGACAGGTGTGATAAGCAGCCTGGCGACCTCGAGCGCCAGAGAGGGGGAGCGGGAGAAGACGTGACAAAAACATTTATATCAATTGACTGATTTCCTCATATGACCTGTAACTTAGTAAAATCTTTGAAATTGTTGCATGTTGCATTTATATTTTTATTCAGTAGAAATCAGGGGAAAAGTAATTCTGTAGTAAACAATTAGACACAAATTTATAAGCATCTGAAATCCATATGTTGTTTTTGAGTAAGATTTTCCATTTAATTCAGTATGTGAAAATGCACATCTTATACAAAATGTGGTACTACAGAGCTTTATAAAGGAAAATAAAGTGTAATATTGTATACTCATTAAAGTTAGTCAATAATTAGATTCAAGTATTTATTTACATAAACAAAACATTCAATAAGTATATAAAAAATGTCAACACCATAGAATATTTGTTTCATTTCCAAAACAGAAACATTTGATGAAAAATAACATATTCAACTATTTAAAAAGCAATCTTAAAGCTAAGTGAGAAAAGTTAGCATGCCCTAATTTTTGCAGTCCCACCGTTCTACAAGTGGTCAAAAGAGAGTTTTTACTTAGATTATTTTCACATTACTATTTAAGCTCTGGATTTGTCATCACACCAGCATCATCAGGTTCTTACAGTCTAGCCATCAATTTGGTCAAAGGAGCTGCCTCCCCTGCACCTCCTGGCTGAGAGCATTGCCATGCCTCTAACTGCTGCACAGCCTCTTTCAGCTTCCCTGTCGCCTTCTCCCCATAGGCCAACCCTGATCTGAACATTAACCCTGGTCTTTTGGAGCCCTGCTGATGCAAGTGTCTACACAGTTTCTCCAAGTCCCTGTTCAGACTAAATTCCCTACAGGATGTCAATTCCACAGGTAGGCCGCTCCTCTCCGGGGCCTTGCCTAGGTGCACCAACCAGAACTTGGCCAGCTCATTGGGGCACTGAGCGTAGCTTGCCACCATGTTGAGCACCAGAGGAAACAGGTCATGAGCCGCAGCTGGTACTGTGTGTTCCCCTGGGCCAGTGTGGCAGTGTTTGGGCTGTGGGCTTACAACCATCACCCTGGCTACGGATTTGGCTTGATCTGCTAGCCAGCGCATCGGGCCCTGCTCTGCCAGCCTGCCGTGCTGCCACATGTCGATAGCCACCTGGCAGTCACCATGCCACTGGAGGAACTCAGCAAAAGCTAGCACAGCTCTCTGGAAGACAGGGTTTTCTGCAGGGTACACTACCAGCACCGACACAGTGACCTCAGTTGCCTTCGGCAGCTCAGTGAAGTGGGAATTTGAGTGCCTTCTATACAGTTGATCTGGAAAATAAATGAGAGAGGAGATAGTTACTTCAAAACAAAGAGTTTGTTCAATGTTGATTCCTGAATTTAAAGAGATCCTGTTTAGCTTACACAGAGTGAGAGAGCAAGCCACCAGTACCACGAGTCCAGCTAAGCATCCAAGATAGACTATTGGAAGGCTTGCTGGTTTCCCCTCATCATCATTACGGGTGGTAACTGTAATGCAAAAAACTCCAGAAGATTACATTTTACCCCAGGAGACCTATTATGGGTGGTTACTGTAATAACACTGCATTTTACCCCAGGATACCCATTTCGGGTGGTTACTGTAATAAGACTACATTTTATCCCAGGAGACCCATTATGGGTGGTAACTGTAATAACCCTACATTTTACTCCAGGACACCCATTACGGGTGGTAACTAATAACCCTACATTTTACTCCAGGACACCCATTATGGGTGGTAGCTGTAATAACCCTACATTTTACTCCAGGACACCCATTACGGGTGGTAACTGTAATAACCCCACATTGTACCCCAGGAGACCCATTACGGGTGGAAACTGTAATAAGACAAAATTTTACCCCAGGAGACCCATTACGGGTGGTAACTGTAATAAGACTACATTTTACCCCAGGAGACCCATTACGGGTGGCAACTGTAATAAGACTGAATTTTACCCCAGGAGACCCATTACGGGTGGTAACTGTAATAAGACTACATTTTACGAGAGCAAATTTAGCGAGAGCAAAGGATTTTCAGTGGGGCTCTATATGCCATATGATATGTAGCTACTGTATGTTCACGTCAGGGGAGCTGAGCCAGGAGGGAGCTTCAATAACTCTACATGATTCATGAGACACTGCTATGTTCACATCAGAGAATTTTACATTTACTTTTTTCTGTCCTTGAGCTGTTCTTGACTATTAATGTTCTGTATTATGTCATGTTTTAAGTTTTGTGTGGACCCCAGGAAGAGTGGCTACTGCTTTAACAGCAGCTAATGTGTATCCTAATAAAACACAAAATGCTAATCAATCTCATGGACAGAATCTCCCTATTTATCTACTTGGAGAGGTATATTAAAAGGGAACAGAGTTCATGTCAAATACATTATGATAAATCATAGAAATTGTGTTTGTATAGACATAGCCATTTTGCTAATAACCTTTGTCACAAAGTGTTGCAGAAACCTAGCAAGGAAAAGCTTCCAAGGCAGGCCTGTGAGGAACCTGACTGTGTGGCAGGGAGGACATTCAGAATGACATTCAAAGCTTGTCCAACCAGGAATATTGTTGCCATCACAGAGTGGTGGGAGGCACCAGCATGTCAAATAGATCACAGATGTTCAGACACTCAAAAGACTTAAAGATCTTACCAGATATGGGCATCACAGTGGGGTTTGAAGTAGGCCAAGCCAACTCAGCTTAAAAGAAAAATAAACAAATACCACCTATCAAATACATAGGAATCCCTGCACTTCAAATCACATGTGTCAAATGAATCAGATTGCTCACCTGTGTCGTCATTTGATGTCGCTGGCATAAAATATAATGGAAATGGTTAAACAAAGCCCAGCCACTTTAATAAACAAATATAGAAATGATTGAACATGAGGTGCTAGCTATAAAGAAAAACATCTCAGCACCATGATCTCAGGTATACACTGTCGTGGCACACACAGCCGCAGCCCCTGCAATGGGGACACCCAATCTCCCCCCATTTTTTTTTAGGGGGGGGGGGGGTGATTGGGGTTCCCCCTGAGGTTGACCTGTAGATACAGTGCCTTG
The DNA here is from genome assembly GCF_057628025.1 of Oncorhynchus mykiss. Classification (NCBI taxonomy): domain Eukaryota; kingdom Metazoa; phylum Chordata; class Actinopteri; order Salmoniformes; family Salmonidae; genus Oncorhynchus; species Oncorhynchus mykiss. The sequence goes on from NC_143037.1 coordinate 58,119,713, forward strand.
CGAAAGTATTCGGCCCCCTTGAACTTTGCGACCTTTTGACACATTTCAGGCTTCAAACATAAAGATATAAAACTGTATTTTTTTGTGAAGAATCAACAACAAGTGGGACACAATCATGAAGTGGAACGACATTTATTGGATATTTCAAACTTTTTTAACAAATCAAAAACTGAAAAATTGGGCGTGCAAAATTATTCAGCCCCCTTAAGTTAATACTTTGTAGCGCCACCTTTTGCTGCGATTACAGCTGTAAGTCGCTTGGGGTATGTCTCTATCAGTTTTGCACATCGAGAGACTGAAATTTTTTCCCATTCCTCCTTGCAAAACAGCTCGAGCTCAGTGAGGTTGGATATGTAGCATATGCACACATCATAAGCCATGAACACACTGGCAGAAGAGGCAAATAGGCAGGAGAGACAATTGCCTCAGGCTTCACATCATCAAGGGGCCTCATGAGCTGGGCATGAAAAACAATCATCTCCGCTTGAGGCCCCTGCATGCTCCACTCTGTTTATTTTTGTTTGTTTTCAATCCACTGCATCCGTCGTCACTAGTTACCACAGCCACAAAATCATAATTATGGCTAAACCCTGCCTTTTTTAAATTTATTTTTATTTTTTACAATTGATCTACTTAAAATCTGATTTTAAGCCTAACCCTGACCTTAACCCTAACCTTAACCAGACTGCTAACCTTATGCCTAACCCTAACCAAAAATACCAAAAAAGCTAATTTTAGTCTTCATGACTTTTTATGACATAGACAAAATTACTTTGTGGCTGTGTTAACTAGTGACAACGGTGGAAGGTGGCAGAGCTACAGCAGTGTTTATCAGACATCCCGAAAATCGATGTTTTCACGAAAAAGTCTGTAGTGTCCGAACCGTTTCTGCTACACACTAATATGACCTCTCTACAGAAAGATTAGACTCATGAACACGTTGGGATTCTCTGTTTTGCTCCATGACTCCCTCAAGTTTCACAGGACTCGTCTGAAGGTAACCTGGTGCCTGCTGAAAAATGTATTGAAGTGAATAGGCCATTTCCACATAAAAGGTATACGAGTAATTCCATTATAAAAATGATGTATTTATTTTTCTTATACAGTGCATTTGGAAAGTATTCAGACCCCTTCCATTTTTCCACATTTTGTTACGTGACAGCCTTATTCTAAAATGTATTCATATTTTTTCCCCCTCATCAATACCCCATAATGACAAAGTGAAAACAGGTTTATTTATTTTTGCAAATATATTATAAATAAAAAACAGAAATACCTTAAATAAGTATTCAGACACTTTGCTATGACACTCGAAATTGAGCTCAGGTGCATCCTGTTTCCATCAATCATCCTTGAAATGTTTCTACAACTTGATTGGAGACCACCTGTGGTAAATTCAATTGACTGAACATGATTTGGAAAGGCACCTGTCTATATAGGGTCCCACAGTTGACAGTGCATCTCAGAGCAAAAACCAAGCCATGAGGTTGAAGGAATTGTCCGTATAGCTCCGAGACAAGATTGTCCATTCTTAAATGGAAGAAGTTTGGAACCACCAAGACTCTTCCTGGAGTTGGCCGCCCGGGCAAACTGAGCAATCGGGGGAGAAGGGCCTTGGTCAGGGAGGTGACCAAGAACCCAATGGTCACTCTGACAGAGCTCCAGAGTTCCTCTGTGGAAATGAGAGAACCTTCCAGAAGGACGACCATCTCTGCAGCACTACTCCAATAAGGCCTTTATGGTCGAGTTGCCAGACGGAAACCACTCCTTAGTAAAAGGGACGTGACATCCCACTTTGAGTTTGCCAAAAGGCACCTAAAGAAATCTCAGACCATGACAAACAAGATTTTCTGGTCTGATGAAACCAAGATTGAACTCTTTGGCCTGAATGCCAAAGTTCACGTCTGGAGGAAACCTGGCACCATCCCTATGGTGAAGCATGGTGGTGGCAGCATCATGATGTGGGGATTTTTTCAGCAGCAGGGAGTGGGAGACAAGTCAGGATCGAGGGAAAGATGAACGAAGCAAAGTACAGAGATATCCTTGATGATTACCTGCTCCAGAGCAGTCTGGGCATCAGACTAGGGTGAAGGTTCACCTTCCAACAGGACAACGACCATTAGCACTGTGGTGGAAATGTAATATTCATTACATACTATACTGTTTAATTAGACCTACTATGTTGTTTTTACTTAGATATTATATGTTAGTATTTTGCTGGTACAGACTTGTCTTGTGTGACTTAGTCATAAGTCTGGGCATACAGATAAGAGCCGTGCGACTGCAGTATGTGACATCCTGTTTTCACAATCTACAGGAACTTAGATGTACGGAAACATGCAGGAAGGAACAGACAATTGTCAAAACCAGCCTGATAAATTAAGATAGAATATGCTATATTAGATTTTAGAGTCATATAGCAAATGAGGAAAAACACAATTGCTACCATGTATACCACTTGAATGAAGAAGAAAAATGCCAATTTTGTCAACTCCGTTAAACATTAACTCCATCAGATTTGTGTCTAACGTCAACTCCGTAAGAGTGCTGACAGATCTGATAGAATGTTATGTTTTTATTGGGGATTTTCAAATGAATAATTTTCAAAATTTTCCAAATATTTGTACTGAACATTTATTTTTAGAGGCTAAAATATGTGTTTTGTGTATCTGTTGTCAACTCCGTCAGTGGTTTGTAATATCTGTCACTGATGTTAGCCGCCTTATGATCGATTTGTTTTGTCAATATTCTGAACAAATATTTGCATCACTGTTTTGCAAAATAATCTGAAACAATTGAAGTATTTGCTGGGCCTAAGGGGTAATGTTTGCTTTATAAATGTTATTTTATATGCTAAATATTGATAAAAACGAGCATTGAATAGGGCTATAAAACAAAACCAAAAAAGTTGTTCCTTTACATGGTAAAGTTGATACTTTGGTCTATCAAAAAATATATATTATTTTTTATATTAAGATAAATATTTGTGAAAAATAAGGTACGACTGTTCTCTAAAACAGCAACATTTTCTCTAAGCCTAATGTCAAAATGTGTAGCTATACAACTCTCTCTGCCCCAAGGGTTGGGGGGCCTTGCTCTGACCTTGCGGGGCCCAACAAATCTGTGCTACGCCACTGTAGGTATAGTCTTATATACTAGAGTATACATTTCAGTAAGATATGCTAATTATTAGTATTCTTCTTCTTTTTTATTTAACTAATATCCCTATAAAAACATATCAATTCATTAAAAAAAACGTACTTACCATACGGTACATAACATGTCGTAAACGTGGAATAGTCGCCATCTGCCGGAGTCGGAAGATTGTAAGCAGTGATGATCAGATCACCTGGTTTTGCAGGTGCAAGGTAATAGAACCACAGCTGTATGAAAAAGACATTATCTCAATGAGCCTTACCTGAATAATACAAAAAGAGTTAGACATTAGCAAATATACCTTTTTTAACTATGGCAATTATCAGCAATATAGCCACTGATTGGGATTTGAAGTTTGTTGTAAAGGAATAGGCTACAGTAGGCCCACCTGTTCGAGACCCCTGAGGTCAACTTCTTCGAAAGGTGGTTCATACCGACAGCGGTATGTATCACTATCTATATCGATCCAAGTTCCTGTGAGATAGTAAATGCTTTCTGCAAAATATATGAAGTGTTGGTATTATATGCATCACTGTTATTTTTTCAAATATATTTCTATTAACATGCAATTAATTCCGATAAGGCTTCCCCTACTGTCGATGTTGATGGCCCAACTTATGTTCAGCCGAATAGCCCCAAAGTCTTCCGGCAGAACAGCAACTTTGAGTGCGACCAGAAAAGAAGGACAGGCCTGAGGAATCTCCATCCATTCCGGTGGTGTCACTTAGGGAAAAAATACCCCATCAATAAATGACAGCATCCCACTCCTGACACCAATGTAGCGAACAGCAGCAGGTCTACAAAACACAGACTTGCTAACCACTGCTTTAATAGGAATAAGGTAAACCCTCTTAAGGAAGATTGCATTGAGCATACCTTTGCACAGGTCATTAAAATATTATTTCCTCACCCTGAAAGCAGTCTATGGATTAGTAGACTGATTTGACAGCTTGTGGATTACAGTCTATCCTTGTCACCATAATTCAAGGTAAGAACACAAATAAATAATATTGTAATCTGAGTGAACCATCCCTGGGCTAACTCACCATCTTCTGATTCCTCACATGTAACACTCTGTGGATAACATAATGAACAATTAAAAGGATTCATCTCCCAACTAAACAATTTTTATAGGATAAATAAAAACTTACAATTGTGGGTGACGGCTGAGCAGTAAGTAATTTAGAGAGTATAATCAACAGCAAGGTCCTCATGACTGAAAACAATGATAACATATTCATCTGTAGTTGCAAAATGGCTAAATATCCCGTGAAAGGGTTATATAATAAACTATTGAGAACACCAAATCCGTCCGCCTACTGACGATCACTCTGTGAACCCCTTGGTTATATAGGTTGGATAGGCTACGTGCGCGTGGCACCCCGCGCGCTGGATTGTAGGGTGTCATGGTGGGACAGATCATTGTAGGACTCCTCCCACTCTGCTGTTCCCGGCGCGCACTGCAAACTAAATCCAGCGCCGGGTGGCAAGCCATCCTCGTCTCTGCAGTGTGTGACAGAATTCAAAGATCGGTCAATGCGATCAAGAATAGCGATAAGCAAACCCGTTTTTTAAGATGTCATTTCTATTTAAAACCACATAATCGGATCGAAGTTGATTGTTTCGAAATTTGAACCACAGTTCGAAGACCTATGCCATTTTCTGCATTGCCTGCTGTGACCCCACTCCAGTTTTACATCGTGTTAATGCCTGCATTTTAAAAAATCATAACAGACACATTATCTGTGTTTTCATAGACAGGCGAATTTAAAAGTACAAAATTAAATATAACAGAAAATATAGATGATGTCGCAAACATTTCTCACTTTTAAAAAAAGTTGAAATTGTTTGATATGTTGAAACTGAAACTCGAGAATGAAAGCGTTGACGGTTGACTCCCCTTATAGCCGCCTCCCAGTATAGTCCATATAGGCTACATGATTCTCCTTGACTAGAAATGTATGATAGGCTGATATATTTATTTACCTTAATTTAAACAGAGAAGTCATATTGAGGCTAGTCTCTTGCAAATGAGTCCTGCACAATACGAAAACAAACACATCAATAGACAAGTATAAACTTGCCTAGTTAAATAAAGGTTAAATAAACTAAATACAAAATATACACAACATATACACATGAAATACACATTTAGATACAAAACACTGTCAATTAAAACAAACACATTCTTCATTATAAAAATCCTGTCCTCTGTCTGAATTGCCCTAGGGATACCAAAGCATCTTTTAGAGATTATTTCAAACATTGGGTGCAAGTAACTCTGGTTTCCAGAGTTAACCAACCCTCGTAATTTTAACAGTGGAGTTAGGTAAATTGGAAGCTTGTGGAGCAGGGCTTTGTAAACAAAATACTGTAATGATGTGATCTACATGCTAATTAGAAAGAGGCAATCTGTTTATGTAAAAAAAAAAAGGCTGCTTTAAATCTTAGCTACTTAACAAGCTCATTCGTATGTTTTTTAAATGTTAAATCATTGTCAATCCAAATACCAAGGCATTTGTATGCAGGGATTCGTTCGATTATAGAACCATCCGATGAGTGAAGATGTAATCCATGTGAGACAATCTTACGAGAACTTGAAAATAACATGTATTTCGTTTTGCCCGTATTACGCACAAGTTATAAATCACTAAGAGCTTCCTGCACAGCTGCAAAATCGGACTGTAGCCTTGTCACATCCAGGGGAAATTGTGTACATACTGTAAAAAATGTTAACAGATTAACCAATAGCATTTATATGAATAGTGAAAAGAGCAGGTCCTAGTATTAACCCCTGCGGAACACCTTTATGTACTTCAAGAAATTCGTACTTAACCCCTTCAATCACAATGGCCTGAGTTCTGTCACTAAAATAACCATGAAACCATGAGCAGGTGTCAGAACCTAGGCCAATTGAGGACAACTTGTTCAATAAAATAGCATGATCAACAGTATCAAACACTTTTGACAGATGCACAAACAAAGCAGCACAATTCATTTTAGCATCTAAATCATTGACAACATAATTAACAACTAGTGTTGTTGCTGTGATAATGCTTTGCCCTGGCCTAAATCCAGATTGATTTATGTCAAAATACCATGCACAGATAAAAAAAAGAGCAAAGTTGCTTATTACTGTCACACCCTGATCTGTTTTACCTGTCTTTGTGCTTGTCTCCACCCCCCTCCAGGTGTTGCCCATATTCCCTATTATCCCCAGTGTATTTATACCTGTGTTCTCTGTTTGTTTATTACCAGTTTGTTTTGTTCGTCAAGACTACCAGAGTTTTTCCCCTTGCTCCTGTCTTTTTCTAGTTCCTGTTTACTAGTTTTCCCGGTTTTAACCATTCTGTCTGCCCTGAGCCTGCCTGCCATTATGTACCTTATCACACCACCCTGGAGTATTGACTTCTGCCTGCCCTGAACCGAGACTGCCTGCCGTTCTATACCTTATGGGCTCCCGTGCTTCTACATCTGCATTGCTTGCTGTTTGGTGTTTTAGGCTGGGTTTCTGTACAGCACTTTGTGACATCAGCGGATGTAAAAAGGGCTTTATAAATACATTTGATTGATTGATTGACTCTGATATGGATTTTATGACCTCTGCCTGCCCTTGAACTGTCGTTTTGCCTGCCCTCTGTTCTAGTAATAAAAGTTTGTTACTTCGACACTATCTGCATCTGTGTCTTCTCCTGACTGACCCAGCAGACTCGGACCAGTTCCGCAACGCCATCTCCTCCCAAAGAGCCACCATTGGAAGGCACGAGGTCTTGCTTCGTGGTCTTATGGAAGGGTTCCAGACCTTGGCCGAATGCCATGACAGAGCGTTGAACACATTGCTGGAGCAATTCCACAGGTTGTCTGTTTGGCAGCCTACCATGACGATAACTTCCCAGCCCCTCAGTAACTCGGCTGTTAGGAACGCCGCCTCCCTGGCCACCCCAATTTCCTGGGAACCCCGCTTACCTCCTGGCGGAGGTGAAGAAATCACACTCCCGCAGTGTGACAGATTATGCGGTGGATTTCTGCACGTTGGCAGCTAAGAGTTCCTGGAACCCGGAAGCGCTGTTCCGACATGTTCCTGCACAGAGTATCGGGGGAAGTATAGGACGAGCCAAATAACCGGATGTTTGTTCCTGACGCTATCCGCTCCTCGGTGCTGGAGTGGGCCCACTCCTCTAAGCTGGCCTGCCACCTGGGCTCCCGTCAACGCTTTTGGTGGCCTACCATCGTTCCCGATGTCTCCACGTTCGTCGCCGCATGCATGATCTGTGCGCAGAACAAGACTCCCCAGCAAGCTCTGGCTAGTCTCCTTCAACCTCTGCCTGTTCCTCACTGTCCTTGGTCTCACATATCCCTGGACTTTGTCATGGGTCTCCCCCCGTCTGATGGCAACACCGCCATCCTGACAGAAGTGGACCGGTTTTCCAAAACCACCCACTTCATTCTTCTCCTCAAGCTACCCTCTGCAAAAGAGACAGCCCAGCTCATGGTGCAGCATGTCTTCTGGATCCATGGACTCCCAGTGGACATGGTCTCCAACCGGGGTCCTCAATTCCCGTCCCGATTCTGAAAGGCGTTCTGCACACATATTGGGTCGTTGGCCAGCCACCCCCAGTCCAATGGCCAGTCGGAGCAAGCCAACCAAGACCTGGACATGACTCTTCGATGCCTGGTCTCCGCCAACCCCACCACCTGGAGCCAGCAACTAGCGTGGGTCGAATATTTCCCGCAACACCCTTCCTTGCTCTGCCACGGGTCTCTTGCCCTTTGAGTTTTCCCTGGGTTATCAGCCCCCGCTCTTCCCAGAGCAAGAGGAAGAGGTCAGCATACCCTCGGCCCAGATGTTTGTCCGTTGCTGTCATTGTACCTGGAAGAGAGCCCGGACGGCTCTTCACAAGACCACCTCCAGGTATCGAAGACAAGCGTACCCGGTTACAATTGGTCAGCCCCTGTAGATATCTTGGTATCTATAGCAAGTAAGACATCAATGACATTTTTTGGTGAATTGCCGAAATGCAAAAACTTGACTAACATTTTCAGAGTCAATCTCCAAAATTCCAGAATCAGTGTTTAGCCCACTCTTAAAGATAGTAGGGTTATGCCTCATGTCTACCAGATGCATTAAACTCTTTGCGTTCCGTCAAAAGTCATTTATTGTCAATGGAGATGTCCGCAATGCTACGTTGGGGGTGCCACACTAGGCTGCAGTGTGTTCTGTGTACTGCATGTGTTCAATATTTCCAACTTGTGAGTTGCTTTAACGTGCTGTGGTACAAAGGAAGGTACACACAGACTCCAATAGCTAGCTTTTAGCTAGTTGAAAAGCTAAGCACGTGTGTCAAGTACAGAAAATGCGGACTAGACATCCGGCAAAACAAAACACATATGCATCTGGTGGACATCGGTCATTAGACGCTCTTTCAAAAAGATAACCCGCTGAAATAAAAGTATGATTAAATACATCAATAGCTAGGTTTCCATCCAATTGGGGACAGATTTTCATGTGGATATTCAAACATCTGCATAAAAAAATTCCCACAGTTGATAGTGGATGTCAGAGCAAAAACCAAGCCATGAGGTCGAAGGAATTGTCCGTAGAGCTCCGAGACAGGATTGTGTCGAGGCACAGATTTGGGGAAGGGTACCAAAACATTTCTGTAGCATTGAAGGTTGCCAAGAACACAGTGGCCTCCATCATTAATATATTGAAGACGTTTGGAACCACCAAGACTCTTTCTACAGCTGGCCACCCGTCCAAAATGATCAATCGGAGGAGAAGGGCCTTGGTCAGGGAGGTGACCAAGAACCCAATGGTCACTCTGACAGAGCTCCAGAGTTCCTCTGTGTAGATGGGAGAAACTTCAAGAAGAACAATCATCTCTGCAGCACTCCACCAATCAGGCCTTTATGGTAGAGTGGCCAGATGGAAGCCACCCCTCAGTAAAAGGCACATAATAGTTTGCCAAAAGGCACCTAAAGGACTTTCAGACCATGAGAAACAAGATTCTATGGTCTGATGAAACCAAACTTGAATTCTTTGGCCTGAATGCCAAGTGTCATGTCTGGAAGGAACCTGGGCTCCCAAGTGGCGCAGCGGTCTAAGGCACTGCATCTCAGTGCTAGATGCGTCACTGCAGACCCTGGTTTGATTCCAGGCTGTTTCACAACTGGCCATGATTGGGAGTCCCATAGGGTGGTGCACAATTGGCCCAGCGTGCTCCAAAACCTGCTCCAGAGCACTCAGGACCTCAGACTGGGGTGAAGGTTCACCTTCCAACAAGACAACGACCAGTGGTGTAAAGTACTTAAGTAAAAAATACTTTCAAGTAGTTGTTTGGGAATTTTTTACTTTACTTTACTATTTATATTTTTTCACTACATTCCTAAAGAAAATAAGGTACTTTTTACTCCATACATTTTCCCTGACACCCAAAAGTACTCGTTCAATTTTGAATACTGAGCAGGACTGGAAAATGGTCCAATTCACACAACAGAACATCCCTGGTCAACCCTACTCCCTCGGATCCATGAAACACACATGCTTTGTTTGTAAATTATGTCTGAGTGTTGGAGTGTGCCCCTGGCTAACCATAAATAAATAAAAAACATGAAAATTATGCCACCTGGTTTGCTTAATATGAGCAATTTGAAATTATTTACACTTTTAATTTGACTTTTGATACTTAAGTATATTTTTGCAATTACATTTACTTTTGATAAGTATATTTAAAACCAAATACTTTTATTAGACTTTTACTCAAGTAGTATTTTACTGTGTGACATTCACTTTTACTTGAAAAAAAGCAAAAAAAAAAGCTAACTTGCACTTGAATGATGTGATGACGTGCATAACCATGGTAACAATTGAAAGGGAACAGTTTGGAGATTGTCAGTAAATTATTAGACCAAAGGTGAGGACACAACAGTTCACCTAACACAAGACTGAACCCAACATTGATTTTATGTGCATTTTATATTTTCTGTACTTTTCACAGCATGTGTTGACAACGATATCTGAAAATACTCTGGATACATTCAGTGTCATAATAAGAATATTAATGGAACATTTGGTGTAGGTGCACAGACCAAACAAGGACAAGTGTTTGACTGAGAGGTCTAACTGGTGTCTCCAAGTGACAACACACCTCTCCAAATTGTGCACAGTTCGTATGTCATTTTAATGCACTTTGAGGACTTAAGGAAAGAGCCTTCAACTATTAGGTGCTTGTTTGAGCTTGTAGCTGTGCTGCTGAGGAAATGAAGCACCCGCACTTGTAGTTGTTTTGTTTGGACACAGCCCTCCGCCCCCACCATCACACAATTACTGTTGCTGTTTACAAAACCCCCAAACGGTCCATTACAAATCGCAATCTGGGTCAGACAGGCATCATTTGAAAGCATATTCTATTGCCAACATCTATAGCTAAGTTTGAAATACAATCTTACAGTGTTAGAGTTTCACAAGGCACTTCAGAAAAACAGATTGTACTGTACTTTTGGAGCGCAGAGAACATAGTCATTAGTGCATTCAGGTGCATGTTCTGCAGCACATTTTCTTCACAATATGACAAACATAAGGCTTCCTTTGGCGGTTGGTCCTCACATTTAGAACTACTGTCAGTTGAATCCCATCCCATACAGCGCTGTAAAGCAGAGACCCTACGCTCTGATGTCATGTATAGCATTTTACTGTACAGCCACTGCGTTCAAATTTAGGTGCTTATCAGTGGCAAAATCTGCTATTCGCAACCGTATACGGGCTGGAGTGTAAAGGGCTACGAGTTTAACCCAAACACTAGTTTACTATTCAGTAGAAAAGGAATATAAAGGGCAAGCTATAAAAAAAGCTCACAAATAAAACCTGCCGACAAAGGTGAGCCAGTCAAATAAATTAAAGCATCTGTAGCAAAGCTCAAGGACACACAAAACTAATAATTAAATATAGTGTTCAAGTTGAGTTAAGAACACATTTTTATTTACAATGACGGCATACACCGGCCCAAACCGGATGACGGTGGGCCAATTGTGCTCCACACTATGGGGACTTCCAACGGCCGGTTGTGATACAGCCTGGATTTGAACCTGGGTGGCTGTAGTGACGCTTCAAGCAGAGATTTTTTATTTCACCTTTATTTAACCAGGGAGGCTAGCTGAGAACAAGTTATCATTTACAACAGCGACCTGGCCAAGATAAAGCATAGCATTTCGACAAATACAACAACACAGAGTTACACATGGAATAAACACAACATACAGTCAATAATACAGTAGAAAAAAAGAAAACAAAAAGTCTAGGCAATAAATAGGCCATGGTGGCGAAGTAAATTACAATATAGCAATTAAACATTGAAATGGTAGATGTGCAGAAGATGAATGTGCAAGTAGAGACTGGGGTGCAAAGGAGCAAGATAAATAAATACAGTATGGGGATGAGGTAGTTGGATGGGCTGTTTACAGATGGGCTATGTACAGGTGCAGTGATCTGTGAGCTGCTCAGACAGCTGGTGCTTAAAGGTAGTGAGGGAGATATGAGTCTCCAGCTTCAGTGATTTTTGCAGTTCGTTCCAGTCATTGGTAGGAAAGGAAAGGCGGCCAAAGGAGGAATTGGCTTTGGGGGTAACCAGTGAAATATACCTGCTGGAGCACGTGCTACGAGTGGGTGCTGCTATGGTGACCAGTGAGCTGAGATAAGGTGGGGCTTTACCTAGCAGAGACTTGTAGATGACCTGGAGCCAGTGGGTTTGGCGACAAGTATGAAGCGAGGGCCAGCCAACAAGAGCGTACAGGTCACAGCGGTGGGTAGTATATGGGGCTTTGGTGACAAAACGGATGGCACTGTGATAGACTGCATCCAATTTGTTGAGTAGAGTGTTGGAGGCTATTTTATAAATGACTGCAGAAGTCGAGGATCGGTAGGATGGTCAGTTTTACGAGGGTATGTTTGGCAGCATGAGGGAAGGATGCTTTGTTGCGAAATAGGAAACCGATTCTAGATTTAATTTTGGATTGGAGATGCTTAATGTGAGTCTGGAAGGAGAGTTTACAGTCTAACCAGACACCTAGGTATTTGTAGTTGTCCACGTATTCTAAGTCAGAACCGTCCAGAGTAGTGATGCTGGACGGGTGGGCAGGTGCGGGCAGTGATCGGTTGAAGAGCATGCATTTAGTTTTACTTGCCTTTAAGAGCAGTTGGAGGCCACGGAAGGAGAGTTGTAGTTAGTTAACACGGTGTCGAAAGAAGGGTCAGAAGTATACAGAATGGTGTCGTCTGCGTAGAGGTGGATCAGAGAATTTAACACACTGAACTCTATCATAGAAGTAGTTGGATAACCAGGCGAGGCAATCATTTGAGAAACCAAGGCCGTTGAGGCTGCCAATAAGAATGTGGTGATTGACAGAGTCAAAAGCCTTGGCCAGGTCGATGAATACGGCTGCACAGTAATGTCTCTTATCGATGGCGGTTATGATATCATTTAGGACCTTGAGAGTGGCTGAGGTGCACCCATGACCGGAAACCATATCGGAGAAGGTACGGTGGGATTGTAAATGGTCAGTAATCTGTTTGTTAACTTGGCTTTCGAAGACCTTAGAGAGGCAGGGTAGGATAGATAGGTCTGTAGCAGTTTGGGTCTAGAGTGTCTCCCCCTTGTAGAGGGGGATGATTGCGGCAGCTTTCCAATCTTTGGGAATCTCAGACGAGTGAGTGATAGAGGTTGCAACAATTTCGGCAGATCATTTTAGAAAGAGAGGGTCTAGATTGTCTAGCCCGGCTGATTTGTAGGGGTCCACATTTTGCAGCTCTTTCAGAACATCAGCTATCTGGATTTGGGTGAATGAGAAATGGGAGAGGGTTGGGCGAGTTGTTGTGGGGAGTGCAGGGCTGTTGACCGGGGTAGGGGTAGCTAGGTGGAAAGCATGGCCAGCCGCAGAAAAATTATTATTGAAATTCTCAATTATTGTGGATTTATCGGTGGTGACAATGTTTCCTAGCCTCAGTGCAGTGGGCAGCTGGGAGGAGGTGCTCTTATTCTCCATGGACTTTACAGTGTCCCAGAACTTTTTTGAGTTAGTACTACAGGATGCAAATTTCTGTTTGAAAAAGCTAGCCTTAGCTTTCCTTACTGCCTGTGCCTGTGTATATTGGTTCCTAACTTCCCTGAAAAGCTGCATATCACGGGGGCTATTCGATGCTAATGCAGAACGCCACAGGATGTTTTTGTGCTGGTCAAGGGCAGTTAGGTCTGGACAGAACCAAGGGCTATATCTATTCCTGGTTCTACATTTTTTGAAAGGGGCATGCTTATTTAAGATGGTGTGGAAGGCACTTTTAAAGAAAGACCAGGCATCCTCTCCTGACGGGATGAGGTCAATATCCTTCCAGGATACCCGGGCCAGGTCGATTAGAAAGGCCTGCTCGCAGAAGTGTTTTAGGGTAAAAATAGTAAAAATAAAGAAAAACCCTTGAATGAGTAGGTGTGTCCAAACTTTTGACTGGTACTGCATATCACCAGCACTTACATTTTACTGAATCTTTTCTATCTGTCTTTGTTCCTAATCCAATCCATTGTTTTGAATCGGGGTAACACATTGTTTGCCTATCTCAATTCCTCGGGATCTATAGCTCCTTGATTTCTATGGAAATGTTGGTACTTAATCAACAGCTGCCAGCTAGCCAACCGTCGCAATGGGCAATGTTCCAGTCACATTTATGACATTTCTAAAGAAATTCCCTGTAGCTGTGCAGCTGAGCCTAGATAAGACATAATGATCCCACACAAACGTACCCTCTAGTTTCTACACGTTCACAGTCACGTGTACAGCATTATTAACCACCATGTTAGTGCTTCTGACTACGTTTTAAATTAAGAATATTACATTATCACTTTGCATCCTGCGTTTTACACACTCACCAACAGCTGTGATGGTAATTGTTTTAATCATATGTAGAGTCCATCTGTTTTGTTTGGCAAATTCCTGCCGCCGAGTACATATAACACAGATACTGTCATCTGGAGCCATTGAGTGACTTGGAGAGAGTTTATTCAGTTGTGATCGTTACAAAATCATCAGCATTCCAGGCAAATGTTCAAAAGAATAAAGGAACTGTACAAAAAAAAAGGGGTTTCAACAGTATAAAATCTGAAGGTAAAACTAATCTGCTACAAAGTGGAATCATCTGTAATGTTAGCGGGTAGAAAGCAGGATTCTTCAAGTACAGTGAATCACTTTAACCTTCACATTCTGCACAGTTTCTTACACAACAGAAGCAGTACAAACAATTAAGCTGTGAGTTGCACACGCTGCATATCAAACCTTATGTTTCTCAAAGTAGTTTTTGTTTTTATCACTTGCAAACAGTATAAATAAAGATGATTCAATTAGTGGGAGTTACCTTCACATATCACTTGGCAGATCTCTGACTCAAAGGTCTCTGTAATCACATACAGTTGAAGTCGGAAGTTTACATACACCTTAGCCAAATACATTTAAACTCAGTTTTTCACAATTCCTGACATTTAATCAGAGTAAAATGTCCCTGTCTTAGGTCAGTTAGGATCGGCACTTTATTTTAAGAATGTGAAATGCCAGAATAATAGTAGAGATATTTATTTATTTCTTTCATCACATTCCCAGTGGGTCAGAAGTTTACATACACTCAATTAGTATTTGGTAGCATTGCCTTTAAATTGTTTAACTTGGGTCAAACATTTCGGGTAGCCTTCCACAAGCTTCACACAAATAAATTGGGTGAATTTTGGCCCATTCCTCCTAACAGAGCTGGTTTAACTGAGTCAGGTTTGTAGACCTCCTTGCTCGCACACACTTATTCAGTTCTGCCCACATATTTTCTATAGGATTGAGATCAGGGCTTTATGATGGCCACTCCAATACCTTGACTTTGTTGTCCTTAAACAATTTTGCCACAACTTTGGAAGTATGCTTGGTGTCATTGTCCATATGGAAGACCCATTTGCGACCAAGCTTTAACTTCCTGACTGATGTCTTGAGATGTTGCTTCAATATATCCACATACTTTTCCTTCTTCATTTGATCTATATTGTGAAGTGCACCAGTCCCTCCTGTAGCAAAGCACCCCCACAACATGATGCTGCCACCCCTGTGCTTCACGGTTGGGATAGTGATCTTCGGCTTGCAAACCTCCTCCTTTTCCCTCCAAACATAACAATGGTCATTATGGCCAAACAGTTCTATTTTTGTTTCATCAGACCAGAGGACATTTCTCCAAAAATTACGATCTTTGTCCCCGTGTGCAGTTGCAAACCGTAGTCTGGCTTTTTTATGGTGGTTTTGGAGCAGTGGCTTCTTCCTTGCTGAGCGGCCTTTCAGGTTATGTCGATATAGGACTCATTTTACTGTGGATATAGATACTTTTGTACCTGCATCTTCACAAAGTCCTTTGCTGTTGTTCTGGGATTGATTTGCACTTTTCGCACCAAAGCATGTTAATCTCTAGGAGACAGAACGTGTCTCCTTCCTGAGCGGTATGACAGCTGCTTGGTCCCATGGTGTTTATACTTGTGTACTATTGTTTGTACAGATGAACGTGGTACCTTCAGGCATTTGGAAATTGCTCCCAAGAATGAACCAGAATTGTGGAGGTCTACAATTATTTTTCGGAGGTCTTGGCTGATTTCTTTTGATTTTCCCACGATGTCAAGCAAAGAGGCAATGAGTTTGAAGGTAGGCCTTGAAATACATCCACAAGTACACCTCCAATTGACTCAAATTATGTCAATTAGCCTATCAGAAGCTTCTAAAGCCATGACATCATTTTCTGGAATTTTTCAAGCTGTTTAAAGGCACAGTCAACTTAGTGTTTGTAAACTTCTGACCCACTGCAATTGTGATACAGTGAATTAAGTTTGTAAACAATTATAAACAATTTTTGGAAAAATGACTTGTGTCATGCATAACCGACTTGCCAAAACTATAGTTTGTTAACAAGAAATTTGTGGAGTGGTTGAAAAATGAGTTTTAATGACTCCAACCTAAGTGTATATAAACTTCCGAGTTCAACTGTACATAGCCCCAGGAAAAGTATAGTCTCACCATCTCAAAGACAATTTGAGCTAGTGATATAACCTCTGGTGCAATAGTTATCATTACCAGTCCTGGAAGGCATGCATGCATACCATTATGTCAGGATTTGAACCCCACTCTCGAAACACTCACTGAGTGGTCATTTCTAGATGGGATACAACTTTTGTCAAATTGACGTCAAAAGTTATTTTTTAAATTATTTTTAGCTAACCTTAACGCTTTTCCTAACCTTAACCTATTTCTCCTAACCTGCTATATGAAAAGTACCAAAGCTGTATTATCCCTTCTAGACAAAACCCCACTAAGTGGCCATCACTATGCCATCACCATGCCATCACTATGCCATCACCATGCCATCACTATGCCATCACCATGCCATCACCATGCCATCAGTATGCCATCACCATGCCATCACTATGCCATCACCATGCAATCACCATGCCATCACCATGCCATCACCATGCCATCACCATGCCATCACCATGCCATCACCATGCCATCACTATGCCATCACCATGCCATCACCATGCCATCACCATGCCATCACTATGCCATCACCATGCCATCACTATGCCATCACCATGCCATCACTATGCCATCACCATGCCATCACCATGCCATCACCATGCCATCACCATGCCATCACTATGCCATCACCATGCCATCACCATGCCATCACCATGCCATCACCATGCCATCACTATGCCATCACTATGCCATCACCATGCCATCACCATGCCATCATTCATGTGTTGAACTGAGAGCATTGTTTGGTGCTGAGAGAAAGATGGTAGTTATGCTGAGGAAAACCTAGTAGTTTATTCACTACTACACTATATTCCATTGTTAAGGAATTTACATTTCGTGACGCCATTTCACAAAGATCCCTGACATGACATGCAGTTATATTGAACTTGACTTTACGCGTTTGGAAAATGCATATTAGTCATACAGCCTTATTGGCCACAGCTATGTGTCTTCAAAGCATAGATTTTCCCTTTTGGTGTTTTTTTTTAAGGAGCCCTTTCATTGCACATACTGTAAAGGTTGACAGGAAATGAACCCATTTCCATGACAGTAACCAGTTGAAGAAGAAGCACAGTAACACAGTAAACAGTTAAACTGCTCCAGTGCTGTACAATACACAATGAAAAACAGTTGTCCTCAATGTAACCTGAAACTATTTATTTCTGTTGGCAGTGAGCTAAGCTGGTAAATGGTAAATGGTAAACCCTCCTTCTGTACAGCCATACTGTACGTACACTTCAGTGAAAGCAGCTCTTTTTGACATCAGTCATTCTACATCAATATTATCCTCCTTAAACTGCTATGCTTAAACATAATGCATTCTAGCGGAAAAAAAGGCGACAAGATTATAAAATATAATTTCATATTAATTCACAAATAAAACATAGGCATGGGGACGATATTGCTGTACCTGTAACGATTCATAATTAACCAAATATAAAGCATCTCTTTTCTATAGTTTATTTTTCTTACAGGGTTTAAAAAATATCTACAACTTAATAGCTTTTTCCTTTCACTAAAACAACATGGCTTCTAGTGTCTGTACCTGTACATGTGTCTATCGATCGGAACCCTGTCATCCCTGAAGATTGATTGGTTGGGCAGGAATGAGTGTGTGATATTTGAGTACACTGTTTTCTTGTGTTGGTTGTTCACAGTTTCAAAAAGTGGTCTGTAAAAAGTGGTCTACACCTATGACTCACTATTCTCAGTATCTCTGTGCAGAGGGTAAGGCAAATGGGAGGCAGGGGGGATATGCCTGAGGATTGGAACGTGATGTCACTGATATGTGATTTCTGTATGAAGTCATTGAGGCGGTGACACTAATCCTACTCATCCTGAGTGCACTGCAAACCTAGCATTACTGCATCCCCTAAGGGACAACCCCTACCTATATCTCTCGGTTCACTGGGTGTTGCCAGACAGAGAGAAAGAAAGTTGGGTGAAACTCCTCTGTAGTTGGATCCTTAGCATGTCCCTCCATCCCTCCACTCCTCTGTAGTTGGATCCTTAGCGTGTCCCTCCATCCCTCCACTCCTCTGTAGTTGGATCCTTAGCGTGTCCCTCCATCCCTCCACTCCACTGTAGTTGTATCCTTAGCGTGTCCCCCCATCCCTCCACTCCTCTGTAGTTGGATCCTTAGCGTGTCCCTCCATCCCTCCACTCCTCTGTAGTTGGATCCTTAGCGTGTCCCTCCATCCCTCCACTCCTCTGTAGTTGGATCCTTAGCGTGTCCCCCCATCCCTCCACTCCTCTGTAGTTGGATCCTTAGCGTGTCCCTCCATCCCTCCACTCCTCTGTATTTGGATCCTTAGCGTGTCCCTCCATCTCTCCATTCTGTAGTTGGATTCTTATCGTGTTCCTCCATCCCTCCACTCCACTGTAGTTGGATCCTTAGCGTGTCCCTCCATCCCTCCACTCCTCTGTAGTTGGATCCTTAGCGTGTCCCTCCATCCCTCCACTCCTCTGTAGTTGGATCCTTAGCGTGTCCCTCCATCTCTCCATTCTGTAGTTGGATTCTTAGCGTGTTCCTCCATCCCTCCACTCCACTGTAGTTGGATACTTAGCGTGTCCCTCCATCCCTCCACTCCACTGTAGTTGCATCCTTAGCGTGTCCCTCCATCCCTCCACTCCTCTGTAGTTGGAGCCTTAGCGTGTCCCTCCATCCCTCCACTCCTCTGTAGTTGGATCCTTAGCGTGTCCCTCCATCCCTCCACTCCTCTGTAGTTGGATCCTTAGCGTATCCCTCCACTCCTCTATAGTTGGAGCCTTAGCATGTCCCTCCATCCCTACAGTTCTCTCCAGCTGGCAGTGTTTCCATCTACCTATTAATTCCACAGAAAGAAAGGCACTCCAAAAGGCACATCTCTCCCTATATAGTGCACTTCATATGGTATAGGGTGCCATGTCAAATGCAGCCTATGTGACTGAATGCTATAGGGTGCCATGTCAGCCTATGTAACTGAATGCTATAGGGTGCCATTTCAGCCTATGTGACTGAATGCTATAGGGTGCCATGTCAGCCTATGTGACTGAATGCTATAGGGTGCCATGTCAGCCTATGTGACTGAATGCTATAGCGTGCCATGTCAGCCTATGTGACTGACTGCTATAGGGTGCTGATGCATATCATCTCATCAGTCAGATCTTCTTCACATTTCACACTCGTGTCCGGCTCCTCATCACTGTAGTCATGGAGATTACGGTCCCTGAGGCTTGTGGCCGTCACTTTGTCCGTGGCCCCGGTTGCCCCCGCTCCATTACCCATACTGCCATTCAGCAGGTTGCTGGCGGCACTCTCCATCTCATCGATGGTCATCTCGCAGGCGTCCGCGATCTCATGCTTTGTCGCCGCCACAAATTTGGGGTCCTTGGCGTATTTCCCCAGTCCTTCTGAAATCAACACCTGAAACAGGAAAAAGGGGGAAATCATTAAATCATTCATAGTGTGTGTGCGTGCGTTGTGTGTGTGTGTGTGTGTGTCAGGGCTACTCACGGCCTCTACTAGGCTGTTGGCACTGCCTATCTTCTGGTGGTACTGCCTGCGGTACTCTGGGGGGATCTGGAGTTGAGAGGGGGAGTAGGTGAGGCTCAAAGGGGCTTCCGGGGCGTCAGTGTACCAGGAGCTTCTTCTCACAGAGCCAGGGGTGCTGCTCACACTGCCGGGACCACGCCAGTCCACCTGGATACACACAAACGCACACACACAAAATGTATCAACACATTTACATTCAGAAATGCACACACACACACGTACCTGGATGAGGGGGGTGTAGTATGGGGAGTGGTCCCTGCTAATGGGGGAGGTGGGGGGCGTGGCCCAGGAACGTAGAGAGCGTGATGGAGAGAGACGCTGGACTCTGCTGGAGTCCAGGCCAGCCACTGCCATCACCTAGGGAACAGGAGAAGAGGAGGGGTCATGGAGGTCAAACCACATAGACATACCTTTAATTCATTGCCTAAATTAAGACTCACACATGTTTGTGTGTATGTGCAGTGAGTTGTGTCAATATTTTGTAAGCTAATTGTGTGAGAGTAAGTCTTTCAGTGCATATGGTAGCCATCAGTTTGGTTCAGTGGTACCCACCTGTTGCTGCATCAGATGCAGGGGTAGAGCTGTTCGATGGGGAATGGAAGGGGTCAAGGGGATGTCATCATCCTGACTGCTATGTCTCCGCAGACACTCAAAGTTGAAGGAGGGTCTGTGGGGTGCTGGAGGTATAAACACAGGAGAGACAGTTGAAGGAGGGTCTGTGGGGTGCTGGAGGTTTAAACACAGGAGAGACACCTATCATTTACATTTATGGATCTCATTACAATGTAAAGCCCTTTGAGTGTTCCATCATCATCTTTATCAGCCAATCAGTGACACCCCTGATTGAATCACTATGGTAACCAAGGGACCTCACCCTGGGGTGTAGAGGGGAACAACCGTCGCTTTGGCGACCGCCCACCATCTTGGTAAATGGGTTGTTGGTCGTCGTCATAGAGACTATCCGGTTGATGGTAACCCCTCGATGCATTTGTGTCCAAGTCAGTTTGAAGGTCTTGAAACTCCCTATGGGGCATCCTGAGCAACAACCAGACAACAACATCAGTAAACAACCACCTTGTCAACAGCAGCAAAATCTGGACAGGTACTGATAGAGTAGAGTACAGTAGAGTAGAAGAGAAGAGAGGAGAGCACAGGATAATAGAGGAGAGGAGAGGAGAATAGAAGAGAATAAAGGAGAGTTACAGTAGAAAAGAGGAGAGTACAGTAGAGGAGAATAGAGGAGAGCACAGTAGAGGAGAACAGAGGAGAGCACAGGAGAGGAGAATAGAGGAGAGCACAGTAGAGGAGAACAGAGGAGAATAGAGGAGAGCACGGTAGAGGAGAACAGAGGAGAATAGAGGAGAGCACAGTAGAGGAGAACAGAGGAGAGCACAGGAGAGGAGAATAGGGGAGAATATAGGATAGTACAGTAGAGGAGAGTACAAGAGAGGAGAATAGAGGAAAGGAAAGGTGAATAGAGGAGAGGAGAATAGAGGAGAGTACAGTAGAATAGAGGAGAGAACAGGAAAGGAGAATAGAAGAGAGAAGAGAACAGTAGATGAGAGTACAGTAGAGGAGAGGAGAATAGAGGACAGTAGAGTAGAGGACAGTAGAGGAGAGTAGAGTACAGTAGAGGATAGTAGAGGAGAGGAGAAGAGAGTAGAGGACAGTGCAGGAGAGTAGAGGACAGTAGAGGACAGTGCAGTAGAGTAGAGGAGAGGAGAGGAGAGGAGAGGAGAGTGCAGTAGAGGAGAGGAGAGGAGAGTAGAGTAGAGGACAGTGCAGTAGAGGAGAGTAGAGGAGAGCAGATTAAAGGAGCGCAGAGTAGAGGAGAGGACAGTAGAGTAGAGGACAGTAGAGGACAGTAGAGGAGAGGAGAAGAGAGTAGAGGACAGTATAGTAGAGGACAGTAGAGTAGAGGACAGTAGAGTAGAGGAAAGTACAGCAGAGGAGAGAAGAGGAGAGGAGAAGAGAGTAGAGTAGAGTAGAGGAGAATAGAGTAGAGGAGAATACAGTAGAGTAGAGTAGAGGAGAGCAGAGGAGAGGACCGTAGAGGAGAGGAGAGTAGATTAGAGTAGAGAAGAGGACAGTAGAATAGAGGACAGTAGAGTAGAGGACAGTAGAGTAGCGCAGGGTAGATTGCAGTAGAGTAGAGGACAGTAGAGTAGAGTAGAGGAGAGTGCAGTAGAGGAGAGGACAGTAGAGTAGAGGAGAGCAGAGTAGAGGAGAGCAGAGTAGAGCACAGTGCAGTAGAGGAGAGTAGAGTAGAGGACAGTAGAGTAGAGGACAGTAGAGAAGAGTAGAGGACAGTGCAGTAGAGGGGAGGAGAGTAGAGTAGAGGACAGTAGAGGAGAGGAGAGGACAGTGTAGTAGAGGAGAGCAGAGCAGAGTAGAGGAGAGTAGAGGACAGTAGAGGAGAGTAGAGTAGAGGGCAGTGTAGTAGAGGAGAGGAGAGCAGAGCAGAGTAGAGGAGAGTAGAGGACACTAGAGTAGAGGACAGTAGAGGAGAGTAGAGGAGAGTGCAGTAGAGGAGAGGACAGTAGAGTAGAGGACAGTAGAGTAGAGTAGAGGAGAGTGCAGTAGAGGAGAGGACAGTAGAGTAGAGTAGAGGAGAGTGCAGGAGAGGACAGTAGAGGAGAGTAGAGGACACTAGAGTAGAGGACAGTAGAGGAGAGTAGAGGAGAGTGCAGTAGAGGAGAGGACAGTAGAGTAGAGGAGAGCAGAGTAGAGGAGAGCAGAGTAGAGCACAGTGCAGTAGAGGAGAGTAGAGTAGAGGACAGTAGAGTAGAGGACAGTAGAGAAGAGTAGAGGACAGTGCAGTAGAGGGGAGGAGAGTAGAGTAGAGGACAGTAGAGGAGAGGAGAGGACAGTGTAGTAGAGGAGAGCAGAGCAGAGTAGAGGAGAGTAGAGGACAGTAGAGGAGAGTAGAGTAGAGGGCAGTGTAGTAGAGGAGAGGAGAGCAGAGCAGAGTAGAGGAGAGTAGAGGACACTAGAGTAGAGGACAGTAGAGGAGAGTAGAGGAAAGGACAGTAGAGGAGAGTAGAGGAGAGGACAGTGTAGTAGAGGAGAGGAGAGCAGAGCAGAGTAGAGGAGAGTAGAGGACACTAGAGTAGAGGACAGTAGAGGAGAGTAGAGGAGAGTGCAGTAGAGGAGAGGACAGTAGAGTAGAGGACAGTAGAGTAGAGGAGAGTGCAGTAGAGGAGAGGACAGTAGAGTAGAGTAGAGGAGAGTGCAGTAGAGGAGAGGACAGTAGAGTAGAGGACAGTAGAGTAGAGTAGAGGAGAGTGCAGTAGAGGAGAGGACAGTAGAGTAGAGGAGAGCAGAGTAGAGGAGAGCAGAGTAGAGCACAGTGCAGTAGAGGAGAGTAGAGTAGAGGACAGTAGAGTAGAGGACAGTAGAGAAGAGTAGAGGACAGTGCAGTAGAGGAGAGGACAGTAGAGTAGAGGACAGTAGAGTAGAGTAGAGGAGAGTGCAGTAGAGGAGAGGACAGTAGAGTAGAGGAGAGCAGAGTAGAGGAGAGCAGAGTAGAGCACAGTGCAGTAGAGGAGAGTAGAGTAGAGGACAGTAGAGTAGAGGACAGTAGAGAAGAGTAGAGGACAGTGCAGTAGAGGGGAGGAGAGTAGAGTAGAGGACAGTAGAGGAGAGGAGAGGACAGTGTAGTAGAGGAGAGCAGAGCAGAGTAGAGGAGAGTAGAGGACAGTAGAGGAGAGTAGAGTAGAGGGCAGTGTAGTAGAGGAGAGGAGAGCAGAGCAGAGTAGAGGAGAGTAGAGGACACTAGAGTAGAGGACAGTAGAGGAGAGTAGAGGAAAGGACAGTAGAGGAGAGTAGAGGAGAGGACAGTGTAGTAGAGGAGAGGAGAGCAGAGCAGAGTAGAGGAGAGTAGAGGACAGTAGAGTAGAGGACAGTAGAGGAGAGTAGAGGAGAGGAGAGTAGAGGACAGTGTAGTAGAGTAGAGGACAGTAGAGTAGAGGACAGTAGAGTAGAGGACATTAGAGTAGAGGAGAGCAGAATAGAGGACAGTGCAGTAAAGGAGAGTAGAGTAGAGGACAGTTGAGTAGAGGAGAGGAGAGGACAGTAGAGGAGAGGAGATGAGAGTAGAGGACAGTGCAGTAGAGGAGAGGAGAGCATAGGACAGTAGAGTAGAGGACAGTAGAGGAGATTAGAGTAGAGGAGAGGACCGTGTAGTAGAGGAGAGGAGAGTAGAGTAGAGGACAGTGGAGGAGAGTAGAGTAGAGGACAGTAGAGGAGAGTAGAGTAGAGGACAGTGTAGTAGAGTAGAGTAGAGGACAGTAGAGTACAGTAGAGGACAGTGTAGAAGAGTAGTGTAGAGGACAGTAGAGGACAGTAGAGTAGAGGACAGTGGAGGACAGTAGAGGACAGTAGAGGACAGTAGAGGACAGTGGAAGACAGTGGAGGACAGTAGAGGACAGTGGAGTAGAGGACAGTAGAGAATAGTAGAGTAGAGGACAGTAGAGGACAGTGGAGGACAGTAGAGGACAGTAGAGGATAGTAGAGTAGAGGACAGTAGAGGACAGTGGAGGACAGTAGAGGACAGTAGAGGACAGTAGAGTAGAGGACAGTGGAGGACAGTAGAGGACAGGGGAGTACAGTAGAGGACAGTAGAGGACAGTGTAGTAGAGGAGAGCGTGGTTTCCAGGTGATACCTGTCCTTGTGCAACATGAGGTCGTCCTCCTGGTACTCCTCTCCACTGAAGTATTCCCCTGAGCCCTTGTCATCATCACTGTCCGCTCCCCCTGGCTTCTCTCTGCGGATGGTTGGGTACAGAACACCCCCTGATTCTGACCTGGGGTCAAAGTTCAACCAGACGCCTTTTTAAGGGGTGATTGAGGTATAGTATCTCAGTAAAGCAGATCATATAAACCAATGCGAGATCGGGGTCATTAAAGGGTGAAACAGTAGTTTCACACACATACCTAATGTAGGTCTCATAGTAGAGCCTCCTGTCCAAGCAAGCACGTTGTGGTGAAGGAAATGTGGATTTGGGACAGGGGAGGGGAAGGGCATGCAATGACAAAGACAATGTGAGACAAACAGAAATAATAATCCTGGTCATAAAATGAATGGGTCTGGAGTGTGTGTGTCACTGACAGATACACACAATTCCAGGATTTCAACATAAAGAGCTCTTAGTGGTGCAAGAATGAACGGTGCTGAAAAGATCCATTCTATGAAAGGCCAGGATATGTGAAAGACATAGCTGTGGTAAGGATGTGATGGGGACAACAACTTCAAAACCCAAACGCCCTATTCAGATCCACATCTGTTGTCATGGGGTTGATCTCATTGAGCTCCACAGCTCCTAGACCTTACGCAAGCAAAAAACCACTGTTCTCATCACACATGAATTCAAACCTACAATAATCCCCTAGTTCATTACCACAATGTAAAAAAAAGATGTTGATTCAACGTACAATTGTAAGGCAACCAGCTGCAATAGGAGTGGCAACTTACTCCAAAAATATTGGTTGAGAAAACACTCTTTTTGTGTGAAAATGTTGAGTGAACTCACTATCTTCTTGCACCTTGTTGCCTTACAATTGTACATTGAATCAACATCTTTTTTTTTTTACAGTGCATACATTCATTGACTATTGCATTAAAAATGAAGAGAACCATAATATTATGTAACCTTTAACCAGGAAGTCCCTTTGAGTTTAAGAGAGCTCATTTACTAGGGAGACCTAGCCAAGAAAGCAGCATCCTAAGTTACCTTGCAGACTGGACCGTGGTGAGGGTGTCGAAGTCAACACTCTTGCGGTGCGAGCTGGAGGAGGGTGCCCCATTAGCGGACGAGTGCTCGCGGCGGAGACAGCACCGCTGCCCCTCTTTGGGCAGGGAGGGCAGGGTGGGGATGTTGGCGTTGTTGAGGTTGGCGTTGGAGGACATGGGGGATTTGGGGTAGTAGTGGTTGTAGGGGTGGGGGTCACCAGCCCCTTCCTCAGAGCCAACCTGAGAGGGCTCCACGAATGCGTGGCAGGAAGGAGGCGGGACCTGGAGGGGCCGCTGGGTGACAGAACCCCGGTGGTCCCCGTTAACGTGATTGGTGTGGTTGGCGAACAGCACGCCGTTCCTCTGTAGAGACAACACTCGGGTCAGTACAGGCGACCATAAAAACACAGTGACCAAACTTAACCACTGGCTTTGGGTCTGTCCTGGTGGTAAGGAACGGCCATTGAGGTTTTAATTACGATCTTCACTAAATTATGTTCAACAGGTAATGAGGGTATTAAATGAACAGTGCATTTAGTGAAGGTTTGTGTGCAAAACATTTTATGTAAGTGGAGTAACTTTAAAACCACTGGGTTGAATAAGTATCATCTACTGTGTGTTCTGGGTTATCAGGCAATATGAGTGTTATCATCTTTAAATTAGTCTCAACGACAATGGAAATGACATTATTGTCAACATCTCAGAGTGATGTTGTGACTGAGTCAATAGGCAAGCTCTTCCACTGGCCAAAGAGTGGGCCAACAAAGTAACTGTTTTCATTGCGGCACTTGATTTAGCTCAGCTAGCAACCACGTGAACTGAGTTTGGGACCATTCCATTGGCTGTAAAAGACAAATTCTAAGTGTCGGGTGAGTTAAATCAAGCGCATCTATTGAATGAACTGGGACAGTGATTTACCCTAGACACCTCGTCATCTTCTTCTGCATTCATGTCTACAAGGCCCTCGTCTTGCAGGTCACATGATATGACTCGGCGAATTTCGGGCCCAATATCATGCAGTGTGCGGAGGCCAGCCTGCAACGACGACAAGAGAGCAGCTGAGAGCTGGCAGGAACACATGAACTGAAGCATAAGGTCAGACACATACAGTACACACAGACAAATCAGACTGAGGAGGTGCTTTGTTAATCAGGGTGAGTGTGCACAGCACTGCTAATCCAGTGTTGATACAAGACTAAATCATTTCTGAGGAACAATATTCTCTTTATCTCTGATTGTTTCCAGAAGCAGGTAAGAAAGGATATAGTCTGCAGATGTAAGCGTGGCTAGAGGTGACATAGCACAGTGCAGGCCAGGGAAGCAACATTGTGTTCAGGTGTAGTGGCCTGCTGCTTTGCAGATGTCCAGAGGTGATTGGACAAAGCAGCACTAGTGTGATTCAACCAATCGCTAACTAGCAGTTACATATTGTTTACCCATATTAATGTATTATTATCTTACTAAATTAGCCACATATTTTGGTTAGTAAGTCCTATCAGTTAGTTTCAAAGGTTATTATCTTTTAAATTGTACAGGTATCTGCAGTTCAAATACATTGACTTGTTGTGTAGAGTGTACACAGATTGGCCATAATAGTTTGAGTTTGGTAACAATTTTTTTTTTTAAATTGTGCATCGCCCCATGGACCTCCCGGTCGCGGCCGGCTGCGACAGAGCCTGGGCTCGAACCCAGAATCTCTGGTGGCACAGCTGCCTTAGACCACTGCACCTGGGAGGCCCAGTTTGGTAACTATTGACAACTCTAGAGGAGGTGGAATGGTACAGTCCAATACAGAACAGTACAGCAGTTGAGACTCACCTGGAGGGCGATGGTGGAGTTCAGGCTGGAGAATGAGTGTCTTCCCACCAGGCCTTGCTCTTTGCGTTTCTTGAATTTCCTGAAGTAGTCCTGTATCAGGAAGGTAGCATAGAACTTCCCCACGGTTACCTCGTCATCTGAGTGAACAGACCACACAAACGCCTCCACTGTCAGCACCTCACCACGCCGCACAGCATCCTGGGAAATAACACTAGGCCCGAAGACACAATGGTCCTCTACCTCTCCTATAGGAACTCTTCAGAGCACTCCAACAATTGGCTGAATATCATATCATCAACGTGCTGTCTTTATCATGAGTCTATTTTGAATAACTGATATTCCGCAGAAACCCAACATTTTTTTTCATATACAGTACACAGGACTAGTCAGAAGTTTGTACACACCTACTCATTCAAGGGTTTTTCTTAATTTTTTACTATTTTCTACATTGTAAAATAATAGAGAAGACATCAAAACTATGAAATAACACATATGGAATCATGTAGTGACCAAAAAAGTGTTAAAAAAATCTAAATATATTTTACATTTGAGATTCTTCAAAGTAGCCACCCTTTGCCTTCATGACAGCTTTGCACACTCTTGGCATTCTCTCAACCAGCTTCATGAGGTAGTCACCTGGATTTGAGCCAATCAGTTGTGTTGTGACAAGGTAGGAGTGGTATACAGAAGATAGCCCTATTTGGTAAAAGACCAAGTCCATATTATGGCAAGACCAGCTCAAATAAGCAAAGAGAAACGACAGTCCATCATTATTTTAAGACATGAATGCCAGTCAAAAACTTTGAAAGTTTCTTCATGGTCGAACTGCTGGAAAGAAACCACTACCAAAGGACACCAATAAGAAGAAGAGACTTGCTTGAGCTAAGAAACATGAGCAATGGACATTAGACCGGTAGAAATCTGTCGTTTGGTCTGATGAGTCCAAGTTTGATATTTTTGGTTCCAACCGCCGTGTCTTTGTGAAATGCAGAATAGGTGAACGGGTGATTTCTGCATGTGTGGTTCCCAACATGAAACATGGAGGGGGGGGGGGGGGGGGGGGGTGGTGTAGGGGTGCTTTGCTGGTGACACTGTCTGTTCAAGGCAGTAACCAGCATGGCTACCACAGCATTCTGCAGCGATACGCCATCCCATCTGGTTTGCTCTTAGTGGGACTATCATTTGTTTTTCAACAGGACAATGACGCAACACACCTCCAGGTTGTGTAAGGGCTATTTGACCAAGTAGGAGTATGATGGAGTGCTGCATCAGATGAGCTGGCCTCCACAACCACCGGACCTCAACACAATTGAGATGGTTTGGGATGAGTTGGACCGCAGAGTGAAGAAAAAGCAGCCAACAAGTGCTCAGCATATGTGGGAAGTCCTTCAAGACTGTTGGAAAAGCATTTCAGGTGAAGCTGTTTGAGAGAATGCCAAGAGTGTGCAAAGCTGTCAGCAAGGCAAAGGGTGGCTAATTTGAAGAATCTCAAATATACAAATATTTTTGGTTACTACATGATGTGTTATTTCATAGTTGTGATGTCTTCACTATTATGCTACAATGTAGAAAATAGTTTAAAAAATTAAGAAAAACCCTTGAATGAGTAGGTGTGTCCAAACGTTTGACTGGTACTGTATACACTATATGTATGTATGTATGTATGTATGTATGTATGTATGTATGTATGTATGTATGTAAGCTGACCAGCCACTGCGGCTCCTCATGATGAGTTCAGATTTTTGTGGACCCCTCCCGATCAAAGTTGCCCATCCTTGCACTAGAGTATCTGGTATTATCAAAATATGAACAGTTCTGAAACATAGAACTGTAAACAGCCAAACAGACACTAACCTCAACTCAATACTGTCATCATACCACAAAATCATGATATGATGCGGCGCAACGCTTGTTTTCTTTCAAACCAACACAACCACATCTTACTAAACATACGAGTCTATCAAACAGCTACACATCCACCTACAGTATCTAAGGCTTAGCTACAGTACAGGGATACTGCCACAGTTAGAAGCACCTAGCAAGAAGACTACAGCAGAAAGAGAAGAATATCTAAACTGTCAAGAGACGTGCAGGCCAGGGAAGCAGTGCAGAACAGGGAAGCAGAGATCTGTGTCACTCAGCTAGTTAGTAAGCAGACTGGGGACAACTAGGGCACAGGAGAGAGGCAACTCTAGTTCCATGCCACCGGCCAAAAACAGAACTGCTGCAGGAAATTCCGGACGGCAGAGAGAGGGAGAGAGCAGAAGAGACTATGGAAGAGGGGAAAGAGGAGGGAAAGCTGTGGAGGAGAGAAGCTTGGCCAGAAAGAGAGAGAGCGAGAGAGATCAAGAGGAGTTAGTCAACTATAGCAGAGCATGCAATGCTAGAACAAGCCAAGCATCGGAGTTAAATCAGAAAATATTGTGCAGCAAAGGATAACAATGAAAATAAAATACCACAAATAATGGTTTCAGCAAACTATGGCACAGTGAAGAACACCACAGGTTGGTCATCATCAGCATAGTACAACACAGCACAGCACCACAGACTGTATAGGTCAGCATGGCTCAGGTCAACCAAACAGTATACAGAACAACAGTTCAGCATGACATTTGACAGAAACACATGGGTGCTGCGATATCCCCTTCCTATAGAGTACACTGCTTGGTGCACAATGAAGTGAATAGGGAGCCATATAAGATTGAGCCTGGCCAGAGTATCACTAGGATGCCCCAGAGTCGGGCTGTAATGAGCATGTGACCACACTGTGGAGGGAAATAGAGAGTGAGATAAGGTGAGTTTCGCCGAACTTAAGTGACAGTCTGTACTTTCTGTCTCATCCGCTATCTGATCCTGCTCTAACTGAAATAACAACTGGGACTTTTACAGCTATTCACACACAAAACAGGAAGTGAAGACTCAACTGTCTGTCAATAACTTGTCGAAGCAATCTGTTTCACAAGGTTAGTAAGGCCATGGATCACTAATGTCAATGGATTTGTTTATTTTCAAGGGGTGACTGCTGAGTATATGCTTTGAGTTCCATGTATATATCCTGTGTACACCTGCTGAGGGAAAACTTTGTTGAAGGTTAGCCTGGAGTGTAGGATTGCCAATGTGATTACCCACACAGTACATAAGTAATAACACTGCTTAGCTATGTAGTTTTGCACAGCGCATTTGTATGTTTAAAGTGTACATAACAATTGAGCATGTGCGGGTATAGAGGGCAGTCTGACATGAGGAAGTCTCTCTTTAGCCACGCTAGCCATGACATAGAATCTACTGTACAGTTACTGTTGACAGACACCACAGACACATGGAGGCGGGAGCCATTCTACTGACCGCCTGCAGGGGGCACCACTTGGTCCAGCAGCTTCATGCTGGTCCTCTTCCAGATCTTCTTGATGACCGCTCGCAACTCCTCATTGGCCTGTTCCAAGTTGCCTAGGAAACCAACACTTGGTAAATGATTTGGACCAATCAAGACAGCTATCGAGCAGGCCACTGTATAAGAGTATTTTGAGTACATTCATTGGGTGTTTCCATTACAGCACCAGTATGTCGACAGTGATTATGGTAATATGGGCTCTAATGTTATTCTTTGGGAACTGTGTTTCCACATAGCTAAGTCTGACACTGAGGACTTGTGAAGCTTGGCTTTAAGTCAGAGCAGGTCTACTGAGGACATGGGCCAGTGAGAAACTGGAGCCGGGCCGTGGCGGTGGAAACACAAAAATCTGAGCGGTTTGGGTAAAACACTGGGGTAAGTCCTTAGTGGAAATACGCCATCAGAAATACTGTGGGATGATTCTGTCCGATGGACTTCATAGTATCTCCTCATTCAGACATCACTGTGTTTTCTCCCAGTGCTCACCTTCAGTTTTGATCTTCAGAGCGGTCCTCACCAAGGCAAACAGAGTGGCATTGAACATGACCGTGCCATCACTGTTCAGGGGCATGTTCATTGCAACCAGTCTCTAAAAGGAGTTACGGTCATGCAACATATGAGTTAACCAGGGCAAGATTGAGCTCACAATATGAACACGTTATGTAATATGTGTGTGATGTGTGTTCATGCTGTTTGCGTGTTCAGACACACCTTGCAGGCCACTCTGTGTGGACACAGCTTGCCGAAGCCTAGAGGGGGCTGGATACGTCTCAGCAAGGTCACCACATCCAGATGCTTTATCCTGCCCCTGAAAGAGACACAGTCACACAGACACTGAAACCAACACACTACTGAAAGAGACACAGTCACACAGACACTGAAACCAACACACTACTGAAAGAGACACAGTCACACAGACACTGAAACCAACACACTACTGAAAGAGACACCGTCACACAGACACTGAAACCAACACACTACTGAAAGAGACACAGTCACACAGACACTGAAACCAACACACTACTGAAAGAGACACCGTCACACAGACACTGAAACCAACACACTACTGAAAGAGACACCGTCACACAGACACTGAAACCAACACACTACTGAAAGAGACACCGTCACACAGACACTGAAACCAACACACTACTGAAAGCAACACAGTCACACAAACACTGAAACCAACACACTACTGAAAGCAACACAGTCACACAGACACTGAAACCAACACACTACTGAAAGAGACACAGTCACATAGACACTGAAACCAACACACTACTGAAAGAGACACCGTCACACAGACACTGAAACCAACACACTACTGAAAGCAACACAGTCACACAAACACTGAAAGCAACACACTACTGAAAGCAACACACTACTGAAAGAGACACAGTCACACAGACACTGAAAGCAACACAGTCACACAGACACTTAAAGCAACACAGTCACACAGACACTGAAAGCAACACAGTCACACAGACACTGAAAGCAACACACTACTGAAAGAGACACAGTCACACAGACACTGAAACCAACACACTACTGAAAGAGACACAGTCACACAGACACTGAAACCAACACACTACTGAAAGCAACACAGTCACACAGACACTGAAACCAACACACTACTGAAAGAGACACAGTCACACAGACACTGAAACCAACACACTACTGAAAGAGACACAGTCACACAGACACTGAAACCAACACACTACTGAAAGAGACACAGTCACACAGACACTGAAACCAACACACTACTGAAAGAGACAGTCACACAGACACTGAAACCAACACACTACTGAAAGAGACACAGTCACACTGACACTGAAACCAACACACTACTGAAAGAGACACAGTCACACTGACACTGAAACCAACGCACTACTGAAAGCAACACAGTCACACAGACACTGAAACCAACACACTACTGAAAGAGACACAGTCACACAGACACTGAAACCAACACACTACTGAAAGAGACACAGTCACACAGACACTGAAACCAACACACTACTGAAAGAGACACAGTCACATAGACACTGAAACCAACACACTACTGAAAGAGACACAGTCACACAGACACTGAAACCAACACACTACTGAAAGAGACACAGTCACACAGACACTGAAACCAACACACTACTGAAAGAGACACAGTCACACAGACACTGAAACCAACACACTACTGAAAGAGACACAGTCACACAGACACTGAAACCAACACACTACTGAAAGAGACACAGTCACACAGACACTGAAACCAACACACTACTGAAAGAGACACAGTCATACAGACACTGAAACCAAAACACTACTGAAAGAGACACAGTCACACAGACACTGAAACCAACACACTACTGAAAGAGACACAGTCACATAGACACTGAAAGCAACACACTACTGAAAGAGACACAGTCACACAGACACTGAAACCAACACACTACTGAAAGAGACACCGTCACACAGACACTGAAACCAACACACTACTGAAAGAGACACAGTCACACAGACACTGAAACCAACACACTACTGAACGAGACACAGTCACACAGACACTGAAACCAACACACTACTGAAAGAGACACAGTCACACAGACACTGAAACCAACACACTACTGAAAGAGACACAGTCACACAGACACTGAAACCAACACACTACTGAAAGAGACACAGTCACACAGACACTGAAACCAACACACTACTGAAAGAGACACAGTCACACAGACACTGAAACCAACACACTACTGAAAGAGACACAGTCACACAGACACTGAAACCAACACACTACTGAAAGAGACACAGTCACACAGACACTGAAACCAACACACTACTGAAAGAGACACAGTCACACTGACACTGAAACCAACACACTACTGAAAGCAACACCCAATACAGAAACAACACACAGTGAGAACCAATGTAAATGAATGACTGCAGGGGTGTGTGTGTGTATGTGTACTCTATGTCCAGATGGTAATGCAGACTCACTTGGCCTCAGGGTCGTACTCAGACCAGATCCTTTTAAACTCATCCAGGTGGTGAGGGCCCAGAATGGACCAATCACGCGTCAGATAGTCAAAGTTATCCATGATGACAGCAACAAACAAGTTGATGATCTAAAACAGAGGTATACAGTGTGTCAGTACGGGATTACCTTTCTGTTTTCTCAATGACATTCCATTCAGCATTGAAAAACGTTTAAGTTTGTTCCACCTGAGCAAGTCTGACCATACGTCAGAGACTACTTTGATGCATCCTTTTTGTCTTCTTCTAATGCCTCTTAAGAGGAAAGTAATCCAAAAGTAACTCATCATATTACATTACTGAGTTTGGGAAATCCAAAAATGTATGTTACTGAGTACAATTTTGAAAAGGTAACTAGTTACTGTAATGGGTTACACTTAGAAAGTGACCTACCCAACCCTGTGTGTATGAGGGTGTGTGTACATGCTGCGGTTATGTGTGTGTGTGTGTGTATACCAGGAAGGCGCAGAGCATGTAGAAGCTGATGAAGTAGATAATGGCGAATCCGCTGCCACAGGTTTTCTCCTCTCCAGGGTTGTAGTCTGACTCCGAGTCACACAGCTTCCCTGGCAGACATGCCAGCATGATCTCCTGCCACGCCTCACCTGTAGCACACCTGAGAAGCATCAACAACAGTAATATTAGGACTACAATGACCACAACCTTTCACCATCCATAATAATAAATCAACTAGTCTCACACACACACACACACACACACACACACACACACACACACACACACACACACGCACACACATACCTGAAGAGCATCAGGACAGCTTGAGGAAAGGTCTGGAAGTTGTTGTTTCGGTTAATCTGTGTGTGGTCGACCAAGGCAATCTTTCCAAACACCTGAAACACAGCACAGTGTGTTATTGAAGAAATAAATGCTAATCATATTGTAACTTCAACATTTCCAAAATAAATGTCTGTCAGTTACCTGCATTCCAATAACAGCATAGATGAAGAATAACATGGCTATCAGAAGGGCAACATAGGGAAGAGCCTAGGAAGGTCAGAGAGAAAAAGATTGTTTTAGTAGATTGACTCAGCAAGGGAAGAACCTTCACCTGTATGTTACACTCTGACCTGTATGGCTCCACTGTTACCCCAGTAGGGTTGCAGAGGGAGGGTATTACTGGAAACTTTCAAAGTTTACCAGTAAACTGACAGAATTCTGGTAACATTCAAGTTTCTTTTGGAACTGATGTCTGCGCCCAGGGGGATGGAATAAAACGTTGAGGGAGTTTCTCCCTTCTACACTGCTCTGTGGTATTGTGCTACACATACAGTTTGTTAAGAAGGGGCTCTAATTTGTGCAACAACAAAAAATAATCCATAGACTTAATGGACATATGTTCAAACTCGCACACTTTTGATAGACTTAAGCAGCTGCAAATTATCGAGATAAAGTGTCACCACCAAAAAAAACTTAAACAATAGGCCTTTAGCAAATGCAACATATGGCATTCATTTTTCTAATGCAAATAGCACTTTTCAGTGGTACTCAAAGCATGGCATTCTATGAGAACAGCATTTAACAACAGAGTAGACTAATAAATCCTTGCTCAGGTAAAACTATTTGGCTAATCTATATTTCTACATTTCCAAGTCCTATTCTTGAAGATCAAGGGGTATTAAATTAATTGAAATGACTGGAAATCTGACAGACTTTGGTTTTTAATGTAAAAATGTAGCCTTATCATATTACTATCTGTATTGAAGTAGAAAGAACTGGGTAGGGCGTAGGCCAGTAATCAAAAGGTCGCTGGTTCGAATCCCCAAGCAAACTAGGTGAAGAATCTGCTGATGTGCCCTTAAGCAAGGCACTTAACCCAAATTGCTCCTGTAAATCGTTCTGGATAAGAACGTCTGCTATATGACTAAAGTTTGAAATGTAAATGTAACTGGTGGCACAGCTCTGGTGGCACAGCTGGCGCTGCAGCACAGCCCCCTTAACCATTGCGCCACCCGGGAGGCCTATTTTTGTCTTCTTCTAATGTCTCTTAAGAGGAATCTAAGTAATCTAAAAGTAACTGAAAGTAATGGGCGTCACAATAGGCCTTAGGATTTCATCACGGTATTTATGTGCATTCAAATTACCATTGATAAAATGTAATTGTGTTCGTAAACTGTAGCTTATGCCTGCCCATACAATAACCCCACCTCCACCATGGGGCACTCTGTTCACAACGTTGACATGAGCAAACCACTCGCCCACATGATGCCATACAAGCGGTACAGCATGCCAGTGGCCATTGAAGGTGAGCATTTCCCACTGAAGTCGGTTAAGACGCCAAACTGCAGTCAGGTCAAGACCCTGGAGAGGACAACGAGCAGATGAGCTTCCCTGAGACGGTTTCGGTCAGTTTGTGCAGAAATGTTCTGGTTGTGCAAACCCACTGTTTCATCAGCTGTCCTGGTGGCTGGTGTCAGACAAACCCACAGTTTCATCAGCTGTCCTGGTGGCTGGTGTCAGACAAACCCACAGTTTCATCAGCTGTCCGGGTGGCTGGTGTCAGACAAACCCACAGTTTCATCAGCTGTCCTGGTGGCTGGTGTCAGACAAACCCACAGTTTCATCAGCTGTCCTGGTGGCTGGTGTCAGACAACCCACAGTTTCATCAGCTGTCCGGGTGGCTGGTGTCAGACGATCCCACAGTTTCATCAGCTGTCAGGGTGGCTGGTGTCAGACAAACCCACGGTTTCATCAGCTGTCCGGGTGGCTGGTGTCAGACTAACCCACAATTTCATCAGCTGTCTGGGTGGCTGGTGTCAGACAATCCCACAATTTCATCAGCTGTCCGGGTGGCTGGTGTCAGACAAACCCACAGTTTCATCAGCTGTCTGGGTGGCTGGTGTCAGACGATCCCACAGTTTCATCAGCTGTCTGGGTGGCTGGTGTCAGACGATCCCACAGTTTCATCAGCTGTCCTGTTGGCTGGTGTCAGACGAACCCACAGTTTCATTAGCTGTCCGGGTGGCTGGTGTCAGACGATCCCACAGTTTCATCAGCTGTCCTGTTGGCTGGTGTCAGACAAACCCACAGTTTCATCAGCTGTCTGGGTGGCTGGTGTCAGACGATCCCACAGTTTCATCAGCTGTCTGGGTGGCTGGTGTCAGACAAACCCACAGTTTCATCAGCTGTCCTGTTGGCTGGTGTCAGACAAACCCACAGTTTCATCAGCTGTCTGGGTGGCTGGTGTCAGACGATCCTACAGTTTCATCAGCTGTCTGGGTGGTTGGTGTCAGACAAACCCACAGTTTCATCAGCTGTCCTGTTGGCTGGTGTCAGACGAACCCACAGTTTCATCAGCTGTCTGGGTGGCTGGTGTCAGACGATCCCACAGTTTCATCAGCTGTCCGTGTGGCTGGTGTCAGACAAACCCACAGTTTCATCAGCTGTCTGGGTGGCTGGTGTCAGACGATCCCACAGTTTCATCAGCTGTCTGGGTGGCTGGTGTCAGACGATCCCACAGTTTCATCAGCTGTCTGGGTGGCTGGTGTCAGACAATCCCACAGTTTCATCAGCTGTCTGGGTGGCTGGTATCAGACGATCCCACAGTTTCATCAGCTGTCTGGGTGGCTGGTGTCAGACGATCTCACAGTTTCATCAGCTGTCTGGGTGGCTGGTGTCAGACGTTCCCACAGTTTCATCAGCTGTCTGGGTGGCTGGTGTCAGACGATCCCACAGTTTCATCAGCTGTCCGGGTGGCTGGTGTCAGACGATCCCACAGTTTCATCAGCTGTCCGTGTGGCTGGTGTCAGACAAACCCACAGTTTCATCAGCTGTCTGGGTGGCTGGTGTCAGACGATCCCACAGTTTCATCAGCTGTCTGGGTGGCTGGTGTCAGACGATCCCACAGTTTCATCAGCTGTCTGGGTGGCTGGTGTCAGACGATCCCACAGTTTCATCAGCTGTCTGGGTGGCTGGTGTCAGACGATCCCACAGTTTCATCAGCTGTCTGGGTGGCTGGTGTCAGACGATCCCACAGTTTCATCAGCTGTCTGGCTGGCTGGTGTCAGACGATCCCACAGTTTCATCAGCTGTCCGGGTGGCTGGTGTCAGACGATCCCACAGTTTCATCAGCTGTCCGGGTGGCTGGTGTCAGACGATCCCACAGTTTCATCAGCTGTCCGGGTGGCTGGTGTCAGACGATCCCACAGTTTCATCAGCTGTCAGGGTGGCTGGTGTCAGACGATCCCACAGTTTCATCAGCTGTCCGGGTGGCTGGTGTCAGACGATCCCACAGTTTAATCAGCTGTCCGGGTGGCTGGTGTCAGACGATCCCACAGTTTCATCAGCTGTCTGGGTGGCTGGTGTCAGACAATCACACAAGTGCAGAAGCCGGATGTGGAGGTCCTGGGTTGGCGTGGTTACACATGTTCTGTAGTTGTGAGGCCGGTTGGACGTGTTGACAAATTCTCTAAAACGACGTTTGAGGTGACTTATGGTAGAGAAATTAACATTCAATTCTCTGGCAAAAGCTCTGGTGGACATTTCTGCAGTCAGCATGCCAATTCCACACTCTCTCAAAACAAACTTGAGACATCTGTGGTATTGTGTTATGTGACACAACGGCACATTTTAGAGTGGCCTTTTATTGTCCCCAGTACAAGGTGCACATGTGTAATGATCATGCTGTTTAATCAGCTTCTTGATTTTGTGCCAATAATGCTAGTACGAACTTGACCCCAGGTGCAGAGAAACACAGCAAGCAGAGGTAAGGATTGATTATATTGGCAAAGGAGAAATGCTCACTAACAGGGATGTAAACAAATTAATTTTGTGCACAACATTTGAGAGAAATAAGCTTTTTGTGGGTTTGGAACATTTCTGGGATCTTTTATTTCAGCTCATTAATCAAAACACTATCCTAAATATAAACCATCAACTTAGTGAATTCCATTGATGTTTAATATGAGGGTTTCAGCATGAAATTACCTTTATATATATATATATTTTACACACTTAAATGTATTTTATTATGTCAATATGTCTTGGCTGTAAATGTTTTGGCGTGACACTGGTGGCAGTTGTGAAAAAAGTTAAAGTGATTAGATGCTTTTTTCATTAATTAGGCAATTCTTTCTTGAACCATATGGTCTATCTACTAGAAACGCAAGGACAAAATGACAC
Organism: Oncorhynchus mykiss; assembly: GCF_057628025.1. Lineage (NCBI taxonomy): Eukaryota > Metazoa > Chordata > Actinopteri > Salmoniformes > Salmonidae > Oncorhynchus > Oncorhynchus mykiss. Next base: position 58,158,608 of record NC_143037.1, read on the forward strand.
AGATCTAAAAAATAATACTGTATGAATATATATATATATATATATATATATATATATATATATATATATATATATATTAAAAGTTATTCAAGTATAAATGACCAAAGTTATCATAAATGACCTGTTAATAACCAAAATTACCGAAGATTTTGGTAACTTTGGTAAATTACCGGTAGCTTGGCAACCCTATACATGAGCATTTCTTCTCTCACCTGGAAGGACTTAATGAAGGTCCACAGGAGCGTTCGGATGCCCTCCCCTCTGCTGAGCAGCTTGACCAATCGCATGACTCGAAACAGACGGAAGAATGTGATGGAGATGCGAGCGCTGTCCTCGGTGTTCTGAGAGAGGGAGAGAGAGAGAGGTGGAACACCCACAGTGCTACTTTAACACACAGCTAGGAGCAGGCCAGAGATCAACACGCAGTGTGTGCATGTGTACGTACGTGCACGTGTGTTCAACCACCTCTGTGCATGTGTGTACACATTCAGGTAGAGGAACATGCAACAGTCCTTAACTTGTGTGAATGCGATGCAGACACGTCCCACACACATACAGTAGCTACACTCCTAGGAGTCATACAGAGGCACTCTCCCATCTCCAGAGTGTCCAGACACAAGCAAACCTGGACAAACCCACAACATCTACAGTATGATCCAGGTCAAACATGAACAAAACAACACAAAAAAGACTGATAATGAGATGATGCTCAACACGAGCAAGATCCCGAACCAGAACTGATCTTGTCCTTGGAACCAGCCCAGGCAAGACAAAACCTCAACACAGTATATGGTTTCAGAACAGGATATTTCATGCGAACAAACGTGACGACTGACAACATAAACAGCTCTGTGCGGAGATGACGATGAGGAAGAGTGGGGTACTGGAAGGGGCTTCTTACCCCTGGGTCCACAATCACCTTCACCACTGGGATGGCCTTGAAACCAAAGGTCTGGGTTAACCACTAACAACTTCACTTCTTCGTCCCTCATATCATTGAAGCCAGCAATTAGTCATTGACATAGTTATTGACATAATTACTTATCTAACAACTAGTTCAGAACGTCATGACATTTCTTTATTGTTGATTCAATCAACCATCCACAGGATTATAGAAACGTCTTCAACAAAAGGAGTCAGAGAACAACCATAACAGACATGTTACATAAGCAACCATATTGACACTGGAGACACGCCATCATCTGCCTTTTATGCAAAGCACGACCTCAGTAGCTTAGTACTGATTACCACACACAGTAGTACATTCAGTGCATCAAACGTGACATACAATTCTACACACGTGAAGAAAGAAAAGAAAACAACATAATGCAGTGCAACTTTGATGAGCACCAGAAAATAAGGAGATCCCAGAAAGACAAACTTGGTTTCATTCATATCAAATAACTACGTATATTGTTTCATGTAGTACAATTTGAAATAAACCACGTAGTGAGAGAATCTCTGCATGTGTATGTGTGTACGTCCATATGTGTGCTTACATTTGTCATTCCAAAAAAGGGAAAAAAACAGAGGCACACAAACGTCATGATGGCACAAAGTCACAGAACAGCACCAAGCATGGGATCCCTAATCTAGACAACATATTGGAGGAAGGCCTTGCAATAACCCTGGGAGTGTTTTGAAACGGTCCTATCGTTAGAAAATCGTACGAATCTGGTAAAGATCTGACTCAGTTGTCATCATATTTATATAGATGTCACACGCCATTTGATCTCTGAGGCTCACCGGGTTGCATTCAAGATCACAACATTACTCCAACACGGTGGACGCTACCTAACAGCTAGATAGCTCCTCGGAAAGCTATTGCTCTAGCTAGCATAGTTAATGAACATGTTTGGGACATGAAAACATGTTGGGATCTTGAATGTAACCCTGATGTTATTGTAATGCATTCCCTCTGATTGTGCTACATGAACAAGGAGCATGAAGATGGCTACTTACATTGATCTCTGTGATTGCAATGTCAACGACGCTACCAACAACAATTAAGGCATCAAATGTGTTCCATGCATCGGCGAAATAGTGCTGTAAGCGCCACCCCAAGGACACAAAGAGACGGGAGAGAACAGAGAGAGAACAGAGAGAGAACAGAGAGAGAACAGAGGCAGAAAAAGAGAAAGAGAAGGATAGAGAGAGGTGAAAATACAGACAAAAAAACATGAAAATATACAGCAGGAAATAGAAAAAAAAGATTCTGAGTGGCACTGTGTCTGGGAGAATACAAAATGTATACATGCCTCTAAGTAGCCCAACTTTACATATGAAACAGTGAAGTTCTGACTATGATCTGTTATGAACCCTCTACAACCCTCTACTATATAAGGTGCTATACGTCTCTCACTGATACAGTGCCTACACAGTGCTGAGTAACTCGCCACCATAGACCTAGACCCAATACCAGTCCTGCACAGGTAATACATCATACCTATGGTGGCCAGCCCTGACAGAGGTCCCACAGTAGGACAAGGAGCCAACAGACTGGCTTTAGGACCAGAGAGGGGTTTGAGTGAGTAGAAAAAGGTGAGGGAAGTAAATAAGGAAGGAAGGGAGGAAGAGAGGAGGCAGGGATGAGGGCAGGTCTACTATAATACTCTACCTGAGTGAGAATGATGTCTACTACGCTGCCGATCACCACCAGGGCATCGAAGACGTTCCAGGCATCCCCAAAATACCCCTACAGGCCCGGGTACGGAGCCCAGCATGGGTGTGTGGGTGGGGGGGGGGGGGGGGGGGGGAGTGGAGAGTAAGAAGTAGGGAGGGAAAGGGTGAGGAGGGAGTGTTAAGGTAATATTGCAGGGGAAGATACTTGGTAGAGGGAGTGGAGTGAGGGGGTGAGATAACTGGTCTATGGTGTGAGTTGAGAGGCAGGCAAACAGACTGACTCACCCTGGGTTTGAAGGCGATGAGTTTAAAGATCATCTCCACAGTGAAGACGCCAGTGAAGACCATGTTGAGGATGTCCATGGCATAGTTGAACAGGTGAGACTGGCCGTAGTGCTGAGGAAATGGAGAGAGTGGGAGAGAGATGGAGAGAGAAGAGGGAGAGAGAGGGTCGGAGAAAGAGAAAGGGGGAAGATAAGGGGCATAAGAAGAACAGAAAGAAGGATGAGCAGAGAAATTAATTTACAGTTTATGAAATGCAGAACAGAGAGACAGAAAGGCATAGTGGGACAGAGAGATAGACTCAGATATAGAGACACAAAGAGAGACAGAGATAGACTCAGATATAGAGACACAAAGAAAGACAGAGATAGACTCAGATATAGAGACACAGAGAGAGACAGAGATAGACCCAGATATAAAGACACAAAGAAAGACAGAGATAGACCAGGATATAGAGACACAGAGAGAGAGAGACAGAGATAGACCCGGATATAGAGACACAGAGAGAGACAGAGATAGACCCAGATATAGAGACATAGAGAGAGACAGAGATAGACCCAGATATAAAGACACAAAGAAAGACAGAGATAGACTCGGATATAGAGACACAGAGAGAGACAGATATAGACCCGGATATAGAGACATAGAGAGAGACAGACATAGACCCAGATATAGAGACATAGAGAGAGACAAAGATAGACCAGGATATAGAGAAACACAGAGAGACAGAGATAGACCCGGATATAGAGACATAGAGACAGAGATAGACCCAGATATAGAGACATAGAGAGAGACAGAGATAGACCCGGATATAGAGACATAGAGACAGAGATAGACCCAGATATAGAGACATAGAGAGAGACAGAGATAGACCAGGATATAGAGACATAGAGACAGAGATAGACCCGGATATAGAGACACAGAGACAGAGATAGACCCGGATATAGAGACATAGAGAGAGACAGAGATAGACCAGGATATAGAGACATAGAGACAGAGATAGACCCGGATATAGAGACAGAGATAGAGATAGACCCAGATATAGAGACACAGAGAGAGACAGAGATAGACCAGGATATAAAGACAGAGATAGACCCAGATATAGAGACATATAGACAGAGATAGACCCAGATATAGAGACACAGAGAGAGACAGAGATAGACCCAGATATAGAGACATAGAGACAGAGATAGACCCGGATATAGAGACAGAGATAGACCCAGATATAGAGACATAGAGACAGAGATAGACCCGGATATAGAGACAGAGATAGACAGACCCGGATATAGAGACACAGAGAGAGACAGAGATAGACCAGGATACAGAGACATAGAGACAGAGATAGACCCGGATATAGAGACATAGAGAGAGACAGAGATAGACCAGGATATAGAGACATAGAGACAGAGATAGACCAGGATATAGAGACATAGAGAGAGACAGAGATAGACCCGGATATAGAGACATATAGAGAGACAGAGATAGACCAGGATATAGAGACACAGAAAGAGACAAAGATAGACCAGGATATAGAGACATAGAGAGAGACAGAGATAGACCAGGATATAGAGACATAGAGAGAGACAGAGATAGACCAGGATATAGAGACAGAGATAGACCAGGATATAGAGACATAGAGAGAGACAGAGATAGACCAGGATATAGAGACACAGAAAGAGACAGAGATAGACCAGGATATAGAGACATAGAGAGAGACAGAGATAGACCAGGATATAGAGACATATAGAGAGACAGAGATAGACCAGGATATAGAGACACAGAAAGAGACAGAGATAGACCCGGATATAGAGACATAGAGAGAGACAGAGATAGACCAGGATATAGAGACATAGAGAGAGACAGAGATAGACCAGGATATAGAGACACAGAGAGAGACAGAGATAGACCAGGATATAGAGACACAGAGAGAGACAGAGATAGACCAGGATATAGAGACATAGAGAGAGACAGAGATATACCAGGATACAGAGACATAGAGAGAGACAGATATAGACCAGGATACAGAGACATAGAGAGAGACAGAGATAGATCAGGATACAGAGACATAGAGAGAGACAGAGATAGACCCGGATATAGAGACATAGAGAGAGACAGAGATAGACCAGTATATAGATACATAGAGAGAGACAGAGATAGACCAGGATATAGAGACATAGAGACAGAGATAGACCAGGATATAGAGACATAGAGACAGAGATAGACCAGGATATAGAGACATAGAGAGAGACAGAGATAGAGACATAGAGACAGAGATAGACCAGGATATAGAGACATAGAGAGAGACAGAGATAGAGACATAGAGACAGAGATAGACCAGGATATAGAGACATAGAGAGAGACAGAGATAGACCAGGATACAGAGACATAGAGAGAGACAGAGATAGACCAGGATATAGAGACAGAGATAGACCAGGATATAGAGACAGAGAGAGAGACAGAGATAGACCAGGATATAGAGACATAGAGAGAGACAGAGATAGACCAGGATATAGAGACAGAGATAGACCAGGATATAGAGACATAGAGAGAGACAGAGATAGACCAGGATATAGAGACAGAGAGGGAGACAGAGATAGACCAGGATATAGAGACACAGAAAGAGACAGAGATAGACCAGGATATAGAGATATAGAGAGAGACAGAGATAGACCCGGATACAGAGACATAGAGAGAGACAGAGATAGAGACATAGAGAGAGATAGACCAGGATATAGAGACACAGAGAGAGACAGAGATAGAGACATAGAGACACAGAGAGAGACAGAGATAGAGACATAGAGACAGAGACATAGAGAGAGATAGACCAGGATATAGAGACACAGAGAGAGACAGAGATAGAGACATAGAGACAGAGACATAGAGAGAGACAGAGATAGAGACATAGAGACAGAGACATAGAGAGAGACAGAGATAGAGACATAGAGACACAGAGAGAGACAGAGATAGAGACATAGAGACAGAGACACAGAGAGAGACAGAGATAGAGACATAGAGACAGAGATAGAGACATAGAGACAGAGACATAGAGAGAGACAGAGATCGGACTATACATGTATGGCAGGAAAGGGACTCACCTGGATGGCCAGACACAGTGTGTTGAGGATGATGAGGACGAACATGACGTACTCAAAGCCTGTGGAGTTGACCACATACCAGAACTTATACTGGTAGGGGTTCTTAGGGATGTACCTTCTCAGTGGACGAGCCTTCAGAGCATACTCCACACACTGACGCTAGAGAGAGGAGAGGGGAGATAAAACACACAGTAATACACAGAAATACACACACATACAGTGCTGTGCAAAAGATTTATGCAGGTGTGAAAAAATGCTGTTAAGTAAGAATGCTTTCAAAAATAGACATGTTAATAGTTTATTTATCAATTAACTAAATGCAAAGTGAGTGAAACGAAAAAAAATCTACATCAAATCAATATTTGGTGTGGCCACCCTTTGCCTTCAAAACAGCATCAATTCTTCTAGGTACACTTGCACACAGTTTTTGAAGGAACTTGGCAGGTAGGTTGGTCCAAACATCTTGGAGAACTAACCACAGTTCTTCTGTGGATTTAGGCAGCCTCACGGGCTTCTCTCTCTTCATGTAATCCCAGACACACTCGATGATGTTGAGATCAGGGCTCTGTGGGGGCCGAACCATCATTTCCAGGACTCCTTGTTCTTCTTTACACTGAATATAGTTCTTAATGGGGGCCTGTGTAGCTGTGCCACCAGAGACTCTGGGTTCGCGCCCAGGCTCTGTCGCGACCGGGAGGTCCATGGGGTGACGCACAATGGCCTAGCGTCGTCCGGGTTAGGGAGCGTTTGGCCGGTAGGGATATCCTTGTCTCATAGCGCTATAGCGACTCCTGTGGCGGGGCGGGCGCAGTGCACACTAACCAGGTCGCCAGGTGCACGGTGTTTCCTCTGACACATTGGTGCGGCTGGCTTCCGGGTTGGATGAGCGCTGTGTTAAGAAGCAGTGTGGCTTGGTTGGGTTGTGTATCGGAGGACGCATGGCTTTCGTCCTTCGTCTCTCCCGAGCCCGTATGGGAGTTGTAGCGATGAGACAAGATAGTAACTACTAACAATGCACAATGCTCCACTGTTGAACCTTCACAATGCTCCACCGTTGAACCTCCACAATGCTCCACTGTTGAACCTCCACAATGCTCCACTGTTGAACCTCCACAATGCTCCACCGTTGAACCTCCACAATGCTCCACTGTTGAACCTCCACAATGCTCCACTGTTGCCTGCAGACACTCATTTGTGTTCCGCTCTCCAGCCCTTCGGAGAACAAACTGCCTTCTGCTACAGACAAATATTTCAGTCCAGAGCACCTGCTGCCATTTTTCTGCACCCCAGTTCCTGTGTTTTCGTGCATAGTTGAGTCGCTTGGCCTTGTTCCCACGTCAGAGTTAATGATTGTGTTTCAACCTAGATATTGAATTGATGATCATGAGCACCTGTTTGGTATAATTGTTTAATCATACACCTGACTATATGTCTGCAAAATCCCTGACTTTGTACAAGTGTACCTGGAAGAATTGATGCTGTTTTGAAGGCAAATATTGATTTGATGTAGAGTTTTCTTCAGTTCACTCACTTTGCATTTATTTAATTTATAAATATAATCTATTAACATGTCTATTTTTGAAAGCATTCTTACTTAAAGCATTTTTTCACACCTGCCTAAAACTTTTGCACAGTACTGTACATATTTATGTTCACATACACACAACACACATACAAGCATTCACACACACACACACTAACACTAACTAGGTTGTTACCTGGTTCTTGTCCAGCTCACAGTTCTTGTACTCTTTCTCTCCCTGCTCCTGGAAGGTGACGATGACGAAACCGACAAAGATGTTCATCATGAAGAAGGCGATGATGATGATGTAGATGATGAAGAAGATGGAGATCTCCACGCGGTAGTTGTAGATGGGACCCATATTCTCTCGGTTGGAGTCGATGGCCTTGTACAGCAGACTGAGACACAGAAACAAACGCAAACTAATTAGTGAGATGGTTCGTCAAAATGTATGTCTGTCTGGATGTGCCTACGTGGAAGTGTGCATATTCACATGTGCATTTGCTGTGTGTGTGTGTGTGTGTGTGTGTGTGTGCACGTGCATGAGTGTGTGTGTGCGCATGCGTGCATCTGTGAGAGGCTCTTACGCAGGCCAGCCTTCAAATGTAGAGACGGTGAACAGAGCCATCATGGCCATGAGGACGTTGTCAAAGGTGAAGTCACTGTTGTACCAGATCCTCTCCCTAACTGCAGGCAACGCTGTATCTCCATCCTTATACAGGATGTATGTGCCTCTACAAGAGAGAGAGAGGAGTTATACATCTAAATCTATGTATCTACATAATCATCGGTATTTCCAAACAGACACAGACACATATCTGGGTCTCAGAACTCCAGTCCTTATGTTTGAACAAAGAGCAATCCAACTCACTTGCATTCCTCCGGGCTGGACTTGGCCTCGTCTGTGCAGCGATAGAACTTGCCCTGAGAGAACAGAACGTTTAACAGCTGCCCATCTGTCACACATATTACACACACATAACCACACATATAACTACTGCATCATGCATAGACTAGACAATACTTTATGAGTGTTAACACTGTAGTGGCGGTAGGCACCTTGAATAGCTGCACTCCTATGCAGGCGAACATGAACTGTAGCAGCGTGGTGACGATCATGATGTTGCCAATGGTCCTGATGGCCACAAATACACACTGGACCACATGCTGCAGGGTCAAGGGTCAAAAACAGAGGAGACAAGAGAGAAAAGGTCATGGATGAATGACCTTATTGGACCCTGTACCCTTAGCCTGGTGATTTACAAACGGGCGACTTCAGTAGTCAGTTATCTTGAGGGTGTGTTGTTAAACAGTTGTTACACTGTGGCCCACTGGCCCCCCGTCTCACCTTGAGGCCCTTGGCTCTGTTGATGGCCCTCAGGGGCCGCAACACCCTCAACACACGCAAGATCTTCACCACAGAGATGGCAGATGACCTGAACACCAAACACAGACAGTTATGGCCACATCGCTGACTGATTGAATGATTTATTTATTTCTTGCTTGATGGATCGATCAATCGATTGATCGACCAATTGATTCACCAATCGACCAATTGATTCATTTTTACATACTGAATGCCAAAGGACACCAGAGAGACTCCAACCACCAGTAGGTCCAGCAGGTTGAAGTAGTTCCTGCAGAAGGCTCCTTTATGGAGGAAAGCCCCAAAAGCTGTCATCTAGAGAGCACAGGGAGACCGGCATCAGGTATACTGACCTATACACTAGGCCATCTCATACCTGACACACAACAGGTTCAGCTACAACTGTAGATGAGCTAGACATGTAGGATCTTCATTTGAGCCAGTTTGCTACAGCAGGAAAATAATAACAGGAAATGTGAATTATTATGTGGATTCTAATTAACAGATTTTTTTGTGGGGTTTGATTCATTTTAAACCTCAAATACACGACACGTTTTAAATGTCCTGCATTTCAGGAAAGTTCTACTACAACAGGATGATCAAGCTAAGATTCTACATCTGTTGACACGCGCTCTTTCTCAGAGTGTGCAGACAAACACACCTACACACACTGATACAGATCTAGTTCCTTCTAATCTTACTCAAACTCCTACACATTCTGCTCAATAAGACATGAAGGGTATTTCAATAGAACAAAAACTGGTTTTAACAGCAACCAACAAACACAACAAAAAATAAAACATTATTTCAGAAATATGCTATTCATTTCCTTTATAGATTAGAACAAAGCTCAACCCACGTTCCTTGAATCTACAGGTAATCTATTGGTTCTGTCATTTGCATATTTAAGCCCAGGCTTAAAACACAAAACATGAGACTTGCATCAGTAGAGCGGTACAGAAGTGTATGAAAGCCTCCCAAACCAGAGAGGGGGGAGGTTGCATTCAAAAGAGTCTAATTGATCAGAGTCATTCATGTGTGTCATGGTTTCATGCATACTCTGTGGAAGTACTCAAAACAATCATACCAAAACAAGCGTCTGACCGATAGAAACTGATGCAGATGTGAGCCTTCACATGAAGCAAAGAGATCACACAGGTGGGGGCTGAACAGCAGAAGAGAATTGGGTCTGGGAAACATGTCAAGGATCTCCTAACCTGGTTGCTTTAGCATAAGCCAAACTGACAATGACAAAGGAGTTGTTGGCTAAAGTACAAACAGACCAGGGTAAGGTTCACAAAGAGGTGACCTACAATGAACCCTCATCTTTACAGGGTGCAGTTAAAACTGGACACAATAACAAGGCAGTGATTCATGCTACTGGAGTGATCCATGCTACACTCAAAAACATACAAAAATACATATTTCCCCCTCTTTTGGCTCCAAACTGGTTTGTGGTTAAAAGAGGTGCCGTGATGGTTGCTGACAGACAAGCAGAAAAAGACAGGCGCCATTTAAAAACAGGCGACATACAGTAGACGGGGGAGTGTAGCAAGACTATGGTTGTCATAGAAACCTGGTTACCTTCAACAGGATCTCAAAGGTAAATATACTAGTGAAGACATAATCTGCATAGCCTAGGATCTGGAAAGCAACGAGAAGGTCTGAGCGTTACTACACAAGCACTAGAGCACAGAACACACACACAGGGGGAGAGCATTTACCTTCAACAGGATCTCAACAGTAAAGATTGCCGTGAAAGCATAGTCAAAATAACCAAGTATCTGCAAAAAGCAATGTGAAAGTTTAACAGGAGGCCAAGGCATCAACACATTGACATGATATCAACAACTTCAGAAAGCATCAACAGTCCTAAATTGATTACTACTGCAATGAAGTATAGGTTTGAGGTTTTTAGTTCTTTTTAACACAGATATTTCATACCACTATTAGACATTATCGTGACAGTGTCATTACTGTAAAATTACAGTCAAATTACTTTCATGGAAGTAAAGATTATCTTGATGCTATCAAATGTTATTTTTCTGTAAGACTGCTGCAGTAAACATACGATGTTGCGTGCAGAGAAGTTCCGTATGGGGTCCTCAGCAGCCAGAGACACAGAGCTCAGCATGATGAAGACCAGGATGAGGTTGGTGAAGATGTGGTGGTTGATCAGCTTGTGGCAGGCCACCCGGACTCTGAGGAAAAAAAGCCATGAAATCACACATTGTTTTTGAGTGCGTGGGTGTGCGTGCATTATAACATATGTTTAGTACTGAGACCTACAGTGACTTGCAAAAGTATTCACCCCCCCCCCCCCCCCTTGGCGTTTCTCCTATTTTGTTGCATTACAACCTGTAATTTAAAAGGAATTTTATTTGGATTTCATGTAATGGACATACAGAAAATAGTCCAAATTGGTGAAGTGAAATGAAAAAAATAACTTGTTTCAAAAAATGTAAAGAAATGTAGAATTGAAAAGTGGGGGGTGTATATGTATTCTTCCCTTTGCTATGAAGCCCCTAAATACGATCTGGTGCAACCAATTACCTTCAGAAGTCACATAATTACTTAAATAAAGTCCACCTGTGTGCATTCTAAGAGTCACATGATCTGTCACATGATCTCAGTATACAGTTGAAGTCGGAAGTCTACATACACTTTAACCAAATACATTTAAACTCAGTTTTTCAATTTTCCTGACGTTTAATCAGAGTACAAATTCCAAGACTTAGGTCAGTTAGGAACACCAGTTTATTTTAAGAATGTGAAATGTCAGAATAATAGTAGAGAGAATGATTTATTTCAGCTTTTATTTCTTTCATCACATTCCCAGTGGGTCAGAAGTTTTCATACACTCAATTAGTATTTGGTAGCATTGCCTTTAAATTGTTTAACTTGGGTCAAACGTTTTGGGTAGCCTTCCACAAGCTTCCCACAATAAGTTGGGTGAATTTTGGCCCATTCCTACTGACAGAGCTGGTTTAACTGAGTCAGGTTTGTAGGCCTCCTTGCTCGCACACGCTTTTTCAGATCTGCCCACAAATTTTCTATAGGATTGAGGTCAGGGCTTTGTGATGGCCACTCCAATACCTTGACTTTGTTGTCCTTAAGCCATTTTGCCACAACTTTGGAGGTATGCTTGGGGTCATTGTCCATTTGGAAGACCCATTTGCGACCAAGCTTGAGATGTTGCTTCAATATATCCACATAATATTCCTTCTCATGATGCCATCTATTTTGTGAAGCGCACCAGTCCATCCCGCAGCAAAGCACACCCACAACATGATGCTGCCACCCTGTGCTTCACGGTTGGGATGGTGAACTTTGGCTTGCAAGCCTCACCCTTTTTCCTCCAAGCATAACGATGGTCATTACGGCCAAACAGTTCTATTTTTGTTTCATCAGACCAGAGGACATTTCTCCAAAAAGTATGATCTATGTCCCCATGTGCAGTTGCAAACCGTAGTCTGGATTTTTTTATGGCGATTTTGGAGCAACGGTTTCTTCCTTGCTGAGCGGCCTTTCAGGTAATGTTGATATATAACTTGTTTTACTGTGGATATAGATACTTTTGTACTTGTTTCCTCCAGCATCTTCACAAGGTCCTTTGCTGTTGTTCTGCGATTGTTTTGCACTTTTCGCACCAAAGTACGTTCTTCTCTAGGAGACAGAACACGTCTCCTTCCTGAGCGGTATGACGGCTGCGTGGGCCCATGGTGTTTATACTTGTGTAGTATTGTTTGTACAGATGAACGTGGTACCTTCAGGCGCCAACCCAACAACTCTCATCACCCCGAGAACCCTATCCCCACAGTGAAGCATGGTGGTGGCAGCATCATGCTGTGCGGGTGTTTTCATCGGCAGGGACTGGTAGATCGGCAGGGACTGGAAACTGGTCAGAATTGAAGGAAAGATGGATGCCGCTAAATACAGGGAAATTCTTGAGGGAAACCTGTTTCAGTCTTCTAGAGATTTGAGACTGGGATGGATGTTCACCTTCCAGCAGGACAATGAGCATACTCTAAGCATACTGCCAAAGCAACACTCGAGTGGTTTAAGGGGAAACATTTAAATGTATTGGAAAGGCCTAGTCAAAGGCAAGACCTCAATCCAAATGAGAATCTGTAGTATGACTTAAAGATTGCTGTACACCAGCGAACCCATCCAATTTGAAGGAGCTGTAGCAGTTTTGCCTTGAAGAATAGGCAAAAATCCCAGTGGACAGATGTGCCAACGTTATAGACACATACCCCAAGAGACTTTCAGCTGTAATTGCTGCAAAAGGTGGCTCTACAAAGTACTGACTTTGGGGGGTGAATAGTTATGCACGCTCAAGTTTTCAGTTGTTTTGTTGCATTTCTTGTTTGTTTCACCATAAAAAATACTTTGCATCTTCAAAGTGGTAGGCATGTTGTGTAAATCAAATGATACAACCCCCCCAAAAATCTATTTTAATTCCAGGTTGTAAGGCAACAAAATAGGAAAAATGCCAAGAAAGGGTGCCACTATACTTACGGGTTAGTGTGGCTGAAGATGAAGAAAGCACTGCCCTCAGGGATGGGCGGAGTCTTCTCCTTGATGCTGAGGTCTGACAGCCTTTGAGGGCGTGGCCCAACCGGAACCTCTGGCAGATTATCATCATCATTGTCATCATCACCAACTGGGGAAAACCAGGATCAGAGATAAGGCAGTGCCAGGCCATGGAAGCTATGGCAACAAAGCTAGGACACTGATCTCAGAGCAGATTAGGTTACCTGGAGTGTCTGGAGTGGGATACGGCTCCTTCTCCTCTTCCTCCTCCAGTGGAACCTACATTCATCAAGACACAAATAACATATCAGCAGTGTATCTGTACTGTTATGAATGCCATATGGTTTTAACTCACTGTATCATTTTATTTTATTGTTTTATTTAACCTTTATTTAACCAGGAAGGGCTCATTGAGATTTAAAATCTCTTTTTCAAGAGCGTCCTGGCCAAGATAGGCAGCACCAAGTCATTACAAAAATTACAGACAAACAACATGAAAAACTACAAGTAATCTAGTAAAAACCATAGAATTCACAAGATTATAACAAAATCAAAAACAGCAAATTAAAAACATTGACAGGTCAGGGAATCAGTCTCAAGATCATTCATCGGTGATTTAAAAATACCAATCGGGACAAGTTCTTCCAGTTTAAAAGTATTTTGTAAGGCGTTCCAAGACGATGGCGCAGAGAGCCCTTTTACCAAATTCAGTTCGGACATTTGGAACAGTTAGCAGGATAAAGTCCTGCGAACGAAGAGAACAGCCACCACATTTCTGAACAATAAAAATGCCCAAATAAAAAGGTAGTAAACCCAAAATGGCTTTGTAAATAAAAGTATACCAGTGACTGAGCCTACGAGTGACTAGAGAAGGCCAGCCAACCCTGGTATACAAAGTGCAGTGGTGCGTAAGGGTTTTGTAGTTTAAAATAAATCTCAAAGTGCCATGGTAAAGGGCGTCAATTGATCTCAAACACTGAGCGGAAGCATTCATATATAAAATATCCCCATTGTCACGACTTCTGCCGAAGTCGTTGCCTCTCCTTGTTCGGGCGGTGCTCGGCGTTCGACGTCACCGGTCTTCTAGCCATCATTGATCCTTTTTTCATTTTCCATTGGTTTTGTCTTGTCTTCCCACACACCTGTTTTCAATCCCATTCATTACCTGTTGTGTATTTAACCCTCTGTTTCCCCTCATGTCTTTGTCAGAGATTGTTTTATTGTCAGTGTAGTGTGATTGTTGTATAGGTGCGCGTCGGGTCCTCGTACCCATGTTTATGTACATTTAGTGTTATGGAGCATACTCCGTGGACTTTATTAAAAGACTCCATTTTACACTCCATTTGACTCTCTTGCGCCTGACTTCCCTGCCACCTATTACACCTACGCATGACAGAATCTCTGACCAAATATATGAAGTCAGCAGGAGAGGACACTATGCCCATGGAGCTGGAGGAACGCGTTCAGGAACAAGCTAGGGAGCTTGACGTTATCAGCTCCGTCATGGATCACATTTTCATGAAAATGGATCGCTGGGAGAGACAGGGAGTTTCTCCAGCGCCACCACCACCACAACCGGAATCTCCCGTGAACGATTTTTCCTCTCCGGAATCGAGGATCCATTTATCCCTACCTACGGGATACAACGGAGATACTGCCGGCTGCCAGGGTTTCCTCCTTAAACTGAACTTGTATCTAGCCACGGCCTCCCCAGTACCATCTGACCGTGAGAAGAGTTACGCCCTCGTCTCATGCCTCACCGGGAAAGCCCTGGAATGGGCCAGCGCTGTGTGTAGTAGGGAGGATGCGGCGCTGGACCATTTTGAGGAGTTCACCCGCCAATTCCAGATAGTATTCGATCACCCACCTGAAGGCAAAGCAGCGGGTGAGCTTCTCTATCATCTGAGGCAGGAGACGAGGAGTGCACAGGATTTTGCTTTGGAGTTTAGGACCTTGGCTGCCGGCGCTGGATGGAGCGACAGGGCCCTGATCGACCATTACCGTTGTAGTCTACGCGAGGACGTCCGTCGGGAGCTGGCCTGTAGAGACACCACCCTCACCTTCGACCAGCTGGTGGACATGTCCATCAAGCTGGACAACATGCTGGCTACTCGTGGACGTCTAGATCGGGGTCTGGTTGTTCCATCCTCCCGCACCCTCTCTCCCGAACCTATGGAATTGGGAGGGATGGTGCGCAGGGAGACCAGAGGGGGTTCCCGCTCGAGCACCATTCAAGGTCGCAGAGAGCACACTGCTGGTCGGTGCCGGGTTGGTTCCTCTGGGAATAGAGAGGGCAGGCAGGGCATTCTGGCGTCACCCCAGGTGAGTAGGCACCATTCTCATCCAGAGCCCTCTGCTGCACTAATGTTTGTCTCTGTCTCTTTTCCTGATTTTTCACTGCATTCCCAGTATAAGGCGCTAGTAGATTCGGGTGCGGCTGGGAATTTCATTAATAAAAGTCTAGCTCATAGTTTAGGGATCCCTATTGTTCCTGTGGATATGCCTTTCCCTATTCATGCCTTAGATAGTCGACCATTAGGGTCAGGGTTTATCAGGGAGGTAACCGCACCTTTGTGTATGATAACGCAGGAGGGTCACAAGGAGAAGATTAGTCTTTTCCTTATTGATTCTCCTGCGTATTCTGTGGTGCTAGGCCTACCCTGGTTAGTTTGTCATAACCCCACTGTTTCTTGGCCACAGAGGGCTCTCACAGGGTGGTCGCGAGAATGCTCAGGTAGGTGTTTAGGGGTTTCCGTTGGTGCTACTACGGTGGAAAGTCCAGACCAGGTCTCCACCGTGCGCATTCCCCCCGAATATGCCGATTTGGCTCTCGCCTTCTGTAAAAAGAAGGCGACTCAATTACCACCCCATCGACGGGGGGATTGTGCGATAGATCTCCTGGTAGACGCTGCATATCCGAAGAGTCACGTGTATCCCCTGTCGCAAGCGGAGACGGAGGCTATGGAGACATATATCTCTGAATCCCTGCATCAGGGGTTCATTCAGCCATCCATTTCACCTGTCTCTTCGAGTTTCTTTTTTGTGAAAAAAAAGGATGGCGGTTTACGCCCGTGCGTTGATTATCGAGGTCTTAATAAAATCACAGTGAAATATAGTTACCCGCTACCTCTGATCAATACGATTATTGAGTTAATGCACGGGGCACGTTTTTTCACAAAATTGGATCTCAGGAGTGCGTACAATCTGGTGCGTATTAGGAAGGGTGATGAGTGGAAGACGGCATTTAGCACCACCTCAGGTCATTATGAGTACCTGGTCATGCCATATGGGTTGATGAATGCTCCATCAGTTTTCCAATCATTTGTAGATGAGATCTTCAGGGACCTGCACGGGCAGGGTGTAGTGGTGTATATCGATGATATTCTGATATACTCTGCTACACGCGCCGAGCATGTGTCCCTGGTGCGCAGGGTGCTTGGTCGCCTGTTGGAGCATGATCTATATGTCAAGTCTGAGAAATGCTTGTTTTTCCAACAATCCATCTCCTTCCTAGGGCATCAGATTTCCACTTCAGGAGTGGAGATGGAGAGCGACCGCATTACAGCCGTGCGTAATTGGCCGACTCCAACCACGGTAAAGGAGTTGCAGCGTTTTTTGGGGGTTTTCCAATTACTACCGGAGGTTTATCCGGGGTTTTGGTCAGGTGGCAGCTCCCATTACCTCACTGCTAAAGGGGGGCCCGGTGCGCTTGCAGTGGTCGGCTGAGGCGAACAGGGCTTTTGAGCACCTGAAGACTCTGTTTACTTCGGTGCCTGTGCTGGCTCATCCGGATCCCTCTTTGCCATTCATAGTGGAGGTGGACGCATCCGAAGCTGGGATAGGAGCAGTGCTCTCTCAGCGTTCGGGTACGCCACCGAAGCTTCGCCCCTGTGCTTTCTTTTCTAAGAAGCTCAGCCCGGCGGAGCGAAACTATGATGTGGGGAACCGGGAGCTGTTAGCTGTCGTAGAAGCTTTGAAGGTGTGGAGGCATTGGCTTGAGGGGGCTAAACACCCTTTTCTCATCTGGACTGACCACCGCAATCTGGAGTATATCCGGCAGGCAAAGAGATTGAATCCTCGCCAGGCAAGGTGGGCCATGTTTTTCACTCGTTTTGTGTTTACTCTTTCTTACAGACCAGGCTCCCAGAACGTTAAGGCAGACGCATTGTCTCGGCTGTATGACACAGAGGAGCGGTCCATGGATCCCACTCCCATACTCCCAGCTTCGTGTTTGGTGGCGCCAGTAGTGTGGGAGCTGGACGCGGACATTGAGCGGGCGTCACGTACAGAGCCTTCTCCCCCTGAGTGTCCAGCTGGTCGTCTGTACGTTCCGTCTGCTGTCCGCGACCGATTGATATATTGGGCTCACACGTCACCCTCCTCTGGTCATCCTGGGATAGGTCGGACGATGCGCTGTCTTGACGGGAGATACTGGTGGCCCACTTTAGCTAAGGACGTGAGGATTTATGTTTCTTCCTGCTCGGTGTGCGCCCAGTGCAAGGCTCCTAGACACCTGCCCAGAGGTAAGCTACAACCTCTACCCGTTCCTCAACGGCCGTGGTCGCACCTGTCGGTGGATGACCGATCTTTTGACCGATCTTCCACCTTCACAGGGTTACACCACGATCCTGGTCATTGTGGATCGGTTTTCTAAGTCCTGTCGTCTCCTCCCTTTGCCCGGTCTCCCTACGGCCTTACAAACTGCAGAGGCCCTGTTTACACACGTTTTCCGGCACTATGGGGTGCCTGAGGATATAGTGTCTGATCGGGGTCCCCAGTTCACATCAAGGGTCTGGAAGGCGTTCATGGAGCGTCTGGGGATCTCGGTTAGTCTTACCTCAGGTTTTCACCCCGAGAGTAATGGGCAGGTGGAGAGAGTTAACCAGGATGTGGGTAGGTTTCTGCGGTCTTATTGCCAGGATCGGCCGGGGGAGTGGGCGAAGTTCGTGCCCTGGGCAGAGATGGCTCAGAACTCGCTACGTCACTCCTCCACTAACCTTACTCCCTTTCAATGTGTATTAGGGTATCAGCCGGTTCTGGCTCCTTGGCATCAGAGCCAGACCGAGGCCCCTGCGGTGGACAATTGGTTTCGGCACGCTGAGGAGACCTGGGAGGCAGCCCACGTCCACCTTCAGCGTGCCATATGGCGCAAGAAAATTGGCGCAGACCGTCGCCGCAGTGAGGCCCCAGTGTTCGCACCAGGGGACAGGGTCTGGCTCTCGACCCGAAACCTGCCCCTTCGCCTTCTCTGCCGGAAGCTGGGTCCGCGGTTTGTGGGGCCGTTTAAAGTCCTGAGGAGAGTGAACGAGGTATGTTATAGGTTACAACTACCCACTCATTACCGTATTAACCCCTCGTTCCATGTGTCTCTCCTCAGGCCGATGGTGGCTGGCCCGCTCCAGGAGGCTGAAGTGCGTAATGTTCCTCCGCCTCCTCTAGACATCGAGGGGGTTCCGGCGTACTCTGTTCGATCCATTTTGGATTCGAGACGTCGGGCGAGGGGCCTTCAGTACCTCGTGGACTGGGAGGGGTACGGGCCGGAGGAGAGATGCTGGGTTCCGGTGGAGGACGTGTTAGATACTTCCATGTTATCAGAATTCCACCGTCTCCATCCGGATCGCCCTGCACCTCGCCTTCCGGGTCGTCCCCGAGGCCGGTGTCGACGTGCAGCTGGAGCCGCGCGTCAGGGGGGGGGGTACTGTCACGACTTCTGCCGAAGTCGTTGCCTCTCCTTGTTCGGGCGGTGCTCGGCGTTCGACGTCACCGGTCTTCTAGCCATCATTGATCCTTTTTTCATTTTCCATTGGTTTTGTCTTGTCTTCCCACACACCTGTTTTCAATCCCATTCATTACCTGTTGTGTATTTAACCCTCTGTTTCCCCTCATGTCTTTGTCAGAGATTGTTTTATTGTCAGTGTAGTGTGATTGTTGTATAGGTGCGCGTCGGGTCCTCGTACCCATGTTTATGTACATTTAGTGTTATGGAGCATACTCCGTGGACTTTATTAAAAGACTCCATTTTACACTCCATTTGACTCTCCTGCGCCTGACTTCCCTGCCACCTATTACACCTACGCATGACACCCATAGTCTAGTAAAGGCATAAATTTAGCTGATACTAGCCACCTTCTGGCTTCAAAAGAAAAGGCCTTATTCCTAAAATAAAATCCCAATTTCAGCTTCAATTTTATTGTAAGTTGTTGAATATGCAATTTAAAAGAGAGGCCGTCATCAATTAAAATTCCAAGATATTTATATGAGGTTACAGCCTCAATCTCCTTGCCCTGACAGGTAGTAATAGGTGAAAGGTTCAGAGGTCTATTTCTTGCATTAGAAAACACCATTAGTTTAGTTTTGTCAGTATTGAGGATAAGCTTCAATTGACACAAGGTATGTTGAACAGTATAAAAAGCAGTTTGCAAGTTCTGGAAAGCTTTTGTAAGAGACAAGGCACAACAGTAAATAACAGTATCATCAGCATAAAAATTAAGTTGTGCATTTTGGACAATTTTGTCTTTATTTATATAAATAGTGAATAAGAGAGGACCAAGTACAGAGCCTTGGGGCACGCCATTAAAGACAGACAATTTAACAGACATAAGCCCATCAAATTGAGAGCACTGAGTTCTATCAGACAGATAGTTAGCAAACCATGCAACTGCATGCTCTGAAAGACCTACACTTGACAATCACTGCCTCAGTATAGCATGATCAACTGTATCAAAAGCCTTAGAGAGAGCAATAAAAAGTGAGACACAGTGCTGTTTTTTGTCAATGGCTTCAGTGATATCATTTAAAAACTTCATGGCTGCTGTAATTGTGCTATGCTTCTCCCTGAAGCCCGATTGGTACATTGATAAAATATAGTTAGTAAATAAAAACTATTTTAGCTGTTCACTCACAAGGGTTTCAAGTATTTTCACCAGGGGTGACCGCTTTGAGATTGGCCTATAATTATTTAAAATGTATTTATTTAGAATTTATCATTCTAAGTGGGCCACCATTACAAAATATTTTGTCTAATGGTGCCTCTGTGTGGTTATGGATTGCTCTTCTGTGACTTTCTAAAACCCCAATCTAAAAGCTACTCCGATTACCTTGAGATCCCCATCTTGGTCCTCAGGTTTCAGCTCCTCCATCTTATCAGTGTCATCTCTGGAAAAAAAAGAGCCCAAACACAAGACAACATCCCGACGGGTCAGGAGGAACAACAGAAAAACACAGACCATCCTCTCTTTCAGTAAGACAGTGCTGACATTACCTGGCACTCTTCTTCCTTTCCTTCTCCTCCTCTTCCTCCTTTTGGGCTGTGTTCAGGCTCTCTGCATCTGCCAGGTTGTCAACCGCGATGGCCAAGAAGACGTTCAGCAGGATGTCTGATTACAAACTGGACTTAAGGGCAACGGAGATACAACATTGACCTAACGTTTGAGTGTAATGCACTGTTCTACACTCCTGATCCTGTGGGCTAGCAATGTGTACCGGCTATTGTTCCAGCTCAGAACTAACATATTTGATTCAACAAACAAAGAAACTACTCATCAACTCATCATGACTAGCTGAGTCAAATGGGTTAGTGCTGGGGTGGAACAAAAGCCGGCAAGTATTGCGTCTCTCTTGAACCAGTGGATAATACTGATCTAAATGCTATATGACTAGGGGCAGCTGAAGCCATGTGTTCTACATGTTTTAAAAACAGGATACAGTTTCCACAGACAAAGAGGATGATGAAGTAGATGCAGACGACCATGCCTGAGGAGAAGGGTCCACCGTACGCCATGATGCCGTCATACATCACAGCATTCCAATCCTCGCCTGTCAGGATCTGAGTCACACAACACAGTGTAACACAACGTCATCCCAACTTTAGTACAACGCCATCACGACATTATTACAATATTACTATTACATTATTACAAGTCATCACAATGTTATCACAACGTCATATCACAATGTTACCACAACGTCATAACACAACATTATTACAACGCCATTATAACGTCATCACATTTTCATTATGTCAATAATCATTGTGAGAGAAGCCAGGAACAGGTAGAGTCGTCCTACCTGAAACACTGTGAGTAGTGCCTGGGGGAAGTTGTCGAAGGTGCTCCTCTTAGTTATCGTCTCGTCGAAGTTGAACTTGCCGCCGAAGAGCTGCATGCCCAACAGAGAGAAGATGATGATGAAGAGGAAGAGCAGGAGCAGGAGGGAGGCGATGGACTTCATGGAGTTGAGCAGCGATGCCACCAGGTTACTGAGAGATGCCCAGTGGCTACAGGGCAGAGAGAGAAAGAGAAGGTCAAGATGAATGCACAAACAACCCATACGCAAGCATGCAAGCACACATACCGAGAGACTGATAAACATTCTTCCAACAGTATATGATGCATCAAAACCAGTGAGCAAAGAAAGAGATGTGACGTGAATGTATCACAGAGGTAAACATTTTGCCAAAATTACACCTCCACCACGTCAGTCTATGTCCAGCCTCTCCTGAAGTCTCCCAGTCTCACCGTGTGACCTTGAAGATGCGTAGCAGACGGACACAGCGGAACACAGAGATGCCCAGGGGAGACATGATGGCCAGCTCCACCAGGATGGTCTCCACGATGCCGCCACACACCACGAAGCAGTCGAAGCGGTTGAACAGAGACACGAAGTAGGCCTGCAGGCCCAGACTATACATCTTCACCAGCATCTCACACGTAAACAGAGCCAGCAGAACCTTGTTGGCCACATCTGGAGAGCAGCAGACATCAGCATGTAGACATTACAGTACAACATTTTCCAGTTATAAAGATCACTGCTATGGGGATCTGGTAGGAAGGGTTACTGTATGCAGCAGATACAGTAGCTGGGTAAGTCATAGGTATTGTCTGATTATCAAGGGCACTACTGTAGTACAATGGCATTGTAGATTGTAAGATTCAAGGATAACATAGTAAGTATCCTGTGGGTTTCTGAGAAGGACACTGTAAAGTACACATTATGCTAAAACTACGTGATTGGGAAATAACATTTTGATCCTCTACCCACCCTGTACTTCCGTGAGCCAGTCAGGCTGGTTGTAGTGCTCTGAGGAGATGGTGAGCGTGTTGAGAAACACCAGGATGATCACCAGCCAATAGAAAGACACTGACTTCACGGCAACACGACACTTCCTGCGGCAGAACCGGTTCCAGCGACGCCATCGCCGACTTCAAGAGAGAGGAAATGATGTCACAATCTGACTCGAATCAGGAAGTTGTGTTACATACTGGTTGATCATCACAGGATTTCATGAACAGGTTAATTGTGAACTGGAATGAAATCATGCATGTTAGACAGAATATCTTAAACAATGTCAGGGTCACAGACTAAACAAAATGCAGACATGGTGAGGATGATGAAGATGTGGATGATGACGAAGAGGACATCAGCAGGAGTGCAGTGACTGATCAGGATGGACAGAGTGTGTGTGTGGGAAAAACACAAGCGAGTGACGATGAATTTCCACAATGTGCATCAGGGCCATGCAAAACAACTAATGACACATAGTACTGACAGAGGACTGACCTGTACTTTGATTTGATAATTTTCTGACTGAAGAAATGAAGAATCATATTGTTAATTCCATTTGCATGAATGACGTATTACAGAAGCTTTTTAAGTCTATTCAGGTAGAAAGAAACCTTGCACCTTGACAGACAGACAGAGACAGACAGACTCACCAGAGTGGTCCACAGCAGTTAGCCTTATCGTCCTCTCCGTTGGGGTTGTCAGTGTTCACAGACTCTGTCTCGCTGGCGGGCTTGCTTGCTGTGACATCACACAAACACAGGAAGTAAGGTGAGATCCAGTCGAACTATGGCTCTGACTTTCCAACCTAAAGAACCCTTATGATCAGGTTTGGGGAGTAACTGATTACATGTAATCTGATTTTTAAAAGGCTATAACTGTAATCCGTTACGTTACCAGCAAAAATATTGTAATCAGATTACAGATACTTTTGAAAAACTAGATGATTACTTCTTGGATTGCATTTAAATTCAGAAAGGATGTTTGTGAACAAAATACATTATGACACCTTTCTGTTTTCTCAATGACATTCAATTCAGCATTGAAAAAGGTTTGACCACAAGTCAGAGAACACTAGGATGACACGTCAAATGCGTTTGATGGATCCTTTTTGTCTCTCTCTAATGCCTTTTAAGGGGAAAGTAATCCAAAAAGTAACCAAAAGTTATCAGATTACGTTACTGAGTTCGGGTAATCCAAAAGTTACATTACTGATTACAATTTTGGACAGGTAACTGCAACAGATTACATTTAAAAAGTAGCCAACCCAATCCTACTTATGCCTGAGTGTTTTGGGTAGTTTAAATCTAGTAAACATGGCATGATTTCATATCCTCATCATTCAGTATAGGGCTCTTTGGGGACCATCATTGGCTGTCAGAATACAGAGGGCTGATTGCAGCAGCTGCAGAGATCATCCATGCTGTTTACTATGTGAATGGGATAACAATAGTGTGGTTTCTGATAGGGTTAGAAACGTTATGCTAGTAGTGGATCTGTGCAGATGCTGTACAAACCTTATGAATAAGTAAGTACAAGGTCAAAAGTACTCCACAAAATATCTCAAGGAAAAATCGAAATCACAGTGCACAGGAATGGAGTAAAAAAAAACAAGGCTTATAAAAATTAACTAAATAAAAGAAATGGCAATGAATGACTCAAAATGACCCCACAATGCATGTCTACAAGGCAATCTATCTATTTTGATTGTTTACAAATATGCATACCCTTTCCATAGTCAACATATCAATGTGTTTACATTTGCAGACAATATTTCCCTTATTCACTTATGGTCCAGTTCCGGAGAGTTCTAGGTTACAGTACAACATGCACATGACCTCTCGTAACCTCTAGAAGCCTTAAACCTGCTGGTTGTGTCTCAAAATACTGATGTTTGATTCACAAATCTTATCCTACTTTACCAAAGAGTCAGGACATGAGGACACAGATCTAATGAAGAGGCTGATTGAGTGAAATGAAGAGTAGTTGTAGAGAGGATTGAACACAACAATTGGACAAGAACACATCAAACTAGTAGCAAAGCACAAGCAAGCAAAGGAGGGAGGGCAAAAAACACACACACACACAACCCAATTTACCCTGTGTCTCTGTGGACTGACTGAACCAGCCAAACTTCCCTTTCTTCTTCTCCGTTAGGTCAGCCAGTGTCACGCCTTGGTGTTTTAAAGGCATGCAGTACATGCATTTAGACAGCAGAGGGAGCAGTGAGTCAGTAGAGAACAAGCGAGAACAGATATCTACTACTATATAAGCAGTTAGGAAGAGGCTAGAGAAGCACTAAACAAAACATAAGAGAAAAAAGAGAAGAGAAGCCAATAACTGGAAGGCATGAAAGAAGGCGAGAAGAAGAAGCAGTTGTAGAGCAGAGGAGAGAAGAAGAAGAAGGACATCTATTAGTAGCAGCTAGTGGGCCACACAGAGTTGAAGTCTACGTAGATTAAAACATGTATATTAAGGAAAGAGGGTTGGTAAAGTATGGTACCTAGACACCACACATAGACAACTGACATAGAGGGGTCTAATAATCTAACAACAGTGACAGATTATACTCTATACAGATATGCACTAATAAAGCTTTCTGTGGTGACCTAAAAACCAGTGGGTAGATAGATGGCTGGAGCTAGGGCTGCGGCAGTGCCAGGCAGAGCAGTGGGAGAGGGGGGGGGGGGGGGGGGGGTTGTCTCATCGCTGCAACTCTCGTACGTCCTCCGAAAGACAACCCAACCAAGCCGCACTGCTTCTTAACACAATGCCCACTTAACACAGAAGCCAGCCGCACCAATGTGTCAGAGGAAACACACCGTACACCTGGCGACCGTGTCAGCCTGCACTGCGCCCGGCCCGCCATAGGAGTCGCTAGTGAGTGATGGGATAAACACTCCCCTAACCCGGACGACGCTGGGTCAATTGTGCGCCGCCCCATGGGTCTCCCGGTCGCGGCCGGCTGCAACAGAGCCTGGACTCAAAACCAGAATCTCTACTGGCACGGCTAGCTCTGCGATGCAGTGTCTTAGACCACTGCGCCACTCGGGAGGCACAATCATCTCTTTTTAAACAGACTCACACAGACACCTCAAGGCCTCAAGGGATTCTACCACTGAGTCATGTTTGCCAAGAACCCTCATTCACATTACTTTCACTGGCTGTAAGCCAAAGCATTTGCAACACTGCTACTGAACATGTATAAATACACTATCTGAAATGAAACCTTCCATTATTGAGGATGGACTTTGTTTGGGTTATCCTGATCCTGATAAGACACTGCCATAGTATTTACTGTGTTTGTTTACAGTAGCAACCAGCTCAACTAATGTCCCATACAAACTCAATGAGAAACAGCACATCCATACATATTTTGTATTGTAGAGCCCAATAGTGAGAGTACTGCTGATACCGTAGATGAGGCACTCAAACCTACCGGCATGCATTAGTCTAACTCTCTAGATCTCCCAGGCTTTACAGTTAATGACGGGGGAGACAAAAATAGAACAATAGCATCACTGATGTGCCTATTATGTCTACTAAAAATTGCCCAGATGAGATGGATACTACAGCCAATATATCTCTCTCTCTCTCTCTGCACACTAAAACGTGCATCCATGTATGCACACACCGTCTGTCAGTCAGTCAGTCAACATACACTATGATGGGCATTAATATGGAGTTGGTCCCACCTTTGCTGCTATAACAGCCTCAACTCTTCTGCGAAGGCTTTCCACTAGATGCTGGAACATTGCTGCGGGGACTTGCTTCCGTTCAGCCACAAGAGCGTTAGTGAGGTTGGGCAATTAGGACTGGCTTGCAGTCGGCGTTCCAATTCCTCCCAAAGGAGTTCAATGGAGTTTAGGTCAGGGCTCTGTGCAGGCCAGTCAAGTTCTTCCACACCAATCTCGACAAACCATTTCTGATTGGATCTCGCTTTGTGCACGGGGGCATTGACATGCTGAAACAGTAAAGGGCCTTCCCCAAAATGTTCCCATAAAGTTGGAAGCACAGAATCATCTAGAATGTCATTGTAAGATGTAGCGTTAAGATTTCCCTTCACTGGAACTAAGGGGCTTAGCTCGAAACATGAAAAACAGCCCAGGACCATTATTCCTCCTCCACCAAACGTTACAGTTGGCACTATGCATTGGGGCAGGTAGTGTTGTCCTGGTATCCGCCAAACCCAGATTTGTCCGTCGGACTGCCAGATGGTGAAGCGTGATTCATCACTCCAGAGAACATGTTTCCACTGCTCCGGAGTCCAATGAAGGTGAGCTTTACACCACTCTAGCATTGGCATTGCGCATGGTGATCTTAGGCTTGTGTGTGGCTGCTCGGCCATGGAAACCCATTTCATGAAGCTCCCGACAAACAGTTATTGTGCTGACGTTGCTTCCAGAGGCAGTTTGGAACTCGGTATTGAGTGTTGCAACCGAGGACAGAGGATTTATACACTCTACGAGCTTCAGCACTCGGCGGTCCCGTTCTGTGAGTTTGTGTGGCCTATCACTTTGCAACCGAGCAGTAGTTGCTCCTAGATAATTTCCACTTCACAATAACAGCACTTACAGTTGACTTGGGCAGCTCTAGCAGGGCAGAAATTTGACGAACTGACTTGTTGGAATGGTGGCATCCTATGAAGGTGCCACGTTGAAAGTCACTGAGCTCTTTAGTAAGGCCATTCTACTGCCAATGTTTGTCTATGGAGATTGAATGGCTGGGTGCTCAATTTTATACACCTGTCAGCAACACGTGTGGCTGAAATAGCCAGATCCACAAATTTGAAGGGCTGTCCACTTACTTCTGTATAAATAGAGTACCTACAATAGCAAATGTCTCATCCCAACAGGAAGCGCTGTGTCGTCATGCATCATGCTGCACACGCTTACATAAAGAGGATTTGGATTACTGTCTCTTTCTTCCATTGAAGTCATATCATCATCATTCCTGTGTGTGTGCGTCTGTGTGTGTGTGTGTGTGTGCGAGATCATGTGTGTGTGTGTGTGTGTGTGTGTGTGTGTTACGGCTGAAGCAGCAGACATGACATTCACTTTCATTTGGTTTACCCAGAATGATAACAATTTCTCAGGAAGTCCTGGGATCAATAGCAATATGATCCAGTGACATAACATCACAGGAACAGGTGGTAGAACCAACAGGGAACAAACACCCATTATTGCATTCCAAAAACAGATTTATTTCCAACCTGTTTAAAACCTAGACCTCTGTCTCTGTCTCTGAACCACACTGCTGGCCAGGTGCTGGTGACAAGGTAGAGTAGACTTTCAGCATGACTTTCAGTATGCTTTTGGAGAAGAGCACTCAACATGCACTGCACTGACACAAATGACTGATGATTGGTTGAACATATAAGAAGGTTGTTGGAGCTGTACTGTTAGAGTTCAGTGCAGGCTTTGATGTTATTGACCATAACCTGTTGTTGAATTTCTTTATGTGATATGGCTTTTCAACCTCTGCCAAATTTTGGATTTAGAGATATTTATTTAATAGGCTCTGTCGCAGCCGGCCGCGACCGGGAGGTTCCGTGGGGCGACACACAATTGGCCTAGCGTCGTCCGGGTTAGGGAGGGGTTGGCCGGTAGGGATATCCTTGTCTCATCGGGCGCTAGCGACTCCTGTGGCGGGCCGGGCGCAGTGCACGCTAACCAGGTCGCCAGGTGCACGGTGTTTCCTCCGACACATTGGTGCGGCTGGCTTCTGGGTTGGATGTGCGCTGTGTTAAGAAGCAGTGAGGCTTGGTTGGGTTGTGTTTCGGAGGATGCATGGCTTTGGACCTTCGTCTCTCCCGAAACCGTACGGGAGTTGTAGCGACGAGACAAGACAGTAACTACTAACAATTGGATACCACGAAATTGGGGAGAAAAAGGGGTAAATTCAAAATAAAATAAAACAACTAAAATGCTTGATTGCATTTCAAAGAATGAATGTATAGGAGGAGCGAGAGCTGCGTGTATATTATCTGTGACAAACAGGTGCTGTTAGATGACATCCTGTTTCTGCCTGTTTGGAACCGTGTAAACAACACTAAATACATTAAAAGTAATACCAGTCTGTTGTAACAATTTTTTTAAGGCTTTATTACAACATAGCAAATATTAAAAGCAGCTGAATCTGTGAAATTGCTTTATCCAACATTTTTCCGTTGCATGAGGCTTGGCGCTCACAGAATCAGTAGGATATTAAACAAACACTCAAACAGTAGCAGGATCTGTCTTATTTCTGTAGATATGGATGATTTATAAAGCCAGGTACATTTAACAGTTAGGCTGTTGATTATAGACCTAATTAAGATGGGGTTTCCTCTCTCTCTCACTTTCGTTAGACAACTAAGGCCAGGGCTGTTCTCATCTAACGTCGCTGCAGCCTCCGCCACATTGCTCGCCAATCCCAATATGCTGCTTAACGTTGCTATTATGCATAGGGAAAGGCGACAATTCTACGGCGCACTGAACATGAAGTTTCAGAACTGTGGACAGTGACTGTATCCAACGCAGGAGAAATCACATTTGTTATAAAATAATATTCAAAATATTAGATTTGCACCACTATTTTGACATAATATAGTCATATACAGTTTCAGTATCACATCTTAGTGTGAAGTACCATCCTCGTGGCCTCCGCAGTGGATTAGACCACTGAGAATCAGACAGGTGTCTTGTGCACCATGAAAAAATAAGAACATGTTGACTGCTCGACTAAAGAAATCTCGGTCGACCAACAGCCTATCGACCAAACAATCGACCAGTCGACTAAATGGTGTCAGCCCTAGTGGCCAGTAAAGAACTGGTCCTGAACGTCTCTAAAACTAAGAGCATTGTATTTGGTACAAGTTCTAGACCTCAGCTGTATCTGGTAATGAATGGTGTGGCTGTTGAACAAGTTGAGAGGGCTAAATTACTTGGTTTGACCATAGATTGTAAACTGTCAGGATCAAAACATATAGATTCAATGGTTGTAAAGATGGGGAGAGGTCTGGTTGTAAAGATGGGGAGAGGTCTGGTTGTAAAGATGGGGAGAGGTCTGTCCGGTGAGAAAGAGATTTTTTTTTTTTGACACCACACTCCATTAAGCAAGTCCTGCATCACTTGTTGTTTTTATAAGAAACACGAATGTGTTGGAAATTCCAAATTGTTGTAGTGAACTTACACACAGCACTGACACACACTTACCCCACCAGACATGCCACCAGGGGTCTTTTCACAGTCCCCAGGTTCAGAACAAATTCAAGGAAACATACAGTATTATACAGACCCATGATTGAATGGAACTCCCTTCCATCTTATATAGCACAAGTGAACCGCAAACCTGGTTTCAAAAAACAAATAAAGCAACACCTCACGGCACAACGCCTCTCCCCCATGTGACCTACGTGTTGTGTGCATGTACTGACATGTATGTGGAAGTGATAGACGAACACACACAATACATGTTAATCTTTTAAATGTATGTCAGTTGTAATATATTTAATTTGGTATGTCTTCTCCTTTGTGTCGGACCCCAGTAAGACTAGCTGTCGCCATTGGCGTCGGCTAATAGGGATCCTAATAACATCTAAACCTAGGTAGAACAGAGGGGAATGAGATGTGAAGGGGGTGGTGAGGTAGGAGAACAGAGGGGAATGAGATGTGAAGGAGGTGGTGAGGTAGGAGAACAGAGGGGAATGAGATGTGAAGGGGGTGGTGAGGTAGGAGAACAGAGGGGAATGAGATGTGAAGGAGGTGGTGAGGTAGGAGAACAGAGGGGAATGAGATGTGAAGGGGGTGGTGAGGTAGGAGAACAGAGGGGAATGAGATGTGAAGGGGGTGGTGAGGTAGGTGAACAGAGGGGAATGAGATGTGAAGGAGGTGGTGAGGTAGGAGAACAGAGGGGAATGAGATGTGAAGGAGGTGGTGAGGTAGGAGAACAGAGGGGAATGAGATGTGAAGGGGGTGGTGAGGTAGGAGAACAGAGGGGAATGAGATGTGAAGGGGGTGGTGAGGTAGGAGAACAGAGGGGAATGAGATGTGAAGGGGGTGGTGAGGTAGGAGAACAGAGGGGAATGAGATGTGAAGGGGGTGGTGAGGTAGGTGAACAGAGGGGAATGAGATGTGAAGGAGGTGGTGAGGTAGGAGAACAGAGGGGAATGAGATGTGAAGGGGGTGGTGAGGTAGGAGAACAGAGGGGAATGAGATGTGAAGGGGGTGGTGAGGTAGGAGAACAGAGGGGAATGAGATGTGAAGGGGGTGGTGAGGTAGGAGAACAGAGGGGAATGAGATGTGAAGGGGGTGGTGAGGTAGGAGAACAGAGGGGAATGAGATGTGAAGGGGGTGGTGAGGTAGGAGAACAGAGGGGAATGAGATGTGAAGGAGGTGGTGAGGTAGGAGAACAGAGGGGAATGAGATGTGAAGGGGGTGGTGAGGTAGGAGGACTCACGGATGCGTTTTCTCCCCTCCTCGTCCCCCTCCTCGTCATTCTCAGGGTCGATGTCCTCGGCCTGAGTGATCCAGTCCAGGTAGCCCTTCAGATCCTCCTCCAGCTGCTGCTTCTCTCTCAGCTTCTGGAAGTCTCCACGAGCCTTGGCCTTCTCTCTCTCCTTGGAAAACTCTCTGTGGACGGACACACACACACACAAAGACAAAACCTCAGAAACCTGTTCCCTCTATGTGTGTATTTCTGTGTGTGCACTCTCGTGTGTGTGTATGTGTGCATATGTTCAGTATATAGGACAATGATGATTCTAATGTCTTACCCGCTTAAAACTCCCAGAACCAGGTTGAGAACGAAGAAGGAGCCGAAGATGACCAGACTGACGAAGTAAACCCAGGGCAACTCAAAGCCCATGGCATCATTCATCTGAAACAACAAAAACAGTCACAGTTAGCTTTAGAGGACAATCGTGAAGTTCCGGGGAAAACTAGATCAGCCACCTAAAGTTGAAGTCGGAAGTTTACGTACACTTAGGTTGGAGTCATTAAAACTAGTTTTTCAACCACTCCACACATTTCTTGTTAACAAACTATAGTTTTGGCAAGTCGGTTAAGACATCTACTTTGTGCAAGTAATTTTTCCAACAATTGTTTACAGACAGATTATTTCACTTGTAATTCACTGTATCACAATTCCAGTGGGTCAGAAGTTTACATACACTAAGTTGTGTTATTTCCTCTTTTCAGTGACTCTCTCTTTAAGACAACTGTGTGTGCAGGCTTTTACTTCACCCAAAACAGTAACACAGCTCATTTGTTGATGAAGACTATGAATCAGGTTGTGTTACAGTTGGCTGGAGCAAAATCCTGCACCCACAGCGCAGAAAAGATTTCCTACCACTGCTATAAAGAATCTGTCTCTCAGGACACTACACACAGGAGAGTATAGATGTGTGAGCAGACCATAGATAGAGGGGAGGGGAGGTCAAATATCTGCCAATCATCTCTCCATTCCTCCTCTGTGTTCAGCTCCCACTCCATCCCTTTCATGTCTGTTGAGTGGCTGCATCTTTCCTCCACTCGCATTGTCACCTTCACCCCATCCATGGCTTCATTAGCATCGCATCACCATGGTAACTGGTACATGAACGAAAAGAAGAGAGGGCAGTACTGATAGAGCGGGAGGGAGAGTCAGTCAGAAGAGAAGAGAAAGCAAGAGAGGAAGAGGAAAGAAGAGATGGAGCAGGAATAGGGTTCAGGGACAGGGGTATGGTTCAGGGGTAGGGTTCAGGGACAGGGGTATGGTTCAGGGGTAGGGTTCAGGGACAGGGGTATGGTTCAGGGGTAGGGTTCAGGGACAGGGGTAGGGTTCAGGGGTAGGGTTCAGGGACAGGAATAGGGTTCAGGGACAGGGGTAGGGTTCAGGGACAGGAATAGGGTTCAGGGGTATGGTTCAGGGACAGGAATAGGGTTCAGGGGTATGGTTCAGGGACAGGGGTAGGGTTCAGGGACAGGAATAGGGTTCAGGGACAGGGGTATGGTTCAGGGGTAGGGTTCAGAGACAGGAATAGGGTTCAGGGGTATGGTTCAGGGACAGGAGAAGGGTTAGGGTTCAGGGGTATGGTTCAGGGACAGGGGTAGGGTTCAGGGACAGGGGTATGGTTCAGGGGTAGGATTCAGGGACAGGAAAAGGGTTCAGGGTTCAGGGGTAGGGTTCAGGGACAGGGGTAGGGTTCAGGGGTAGGGTTCAGGGACAGGGGTAGGGTTCAGGGGTAGGGTTCAGGGACAGGAATAGGGTTCAGGGTTCAGGGGTAGGGTTCAGGGACAGGGGTATGGTTCAGGGACAGGGTTATGGTTCAGGGACAGGAATATGAATAGGGTTCAGGGACAGGTATATGGTTCAGGGTTCAGGGACAGGGTTCAGGGACAGGAATAGGGTTCAGAGACAGGGGTACGGTTCAGGGACAGGGGTATGGTTCATGGTTCAGGGTTCAGGGACAGGAATAGGGTTCAGGGGTATGGTTCAGGGACAGGGGTAGGGTTCAGGGACAGGAATAGGGTTCAGGGACAGGGGTATGGTTCAGGGGTAGGGTTCAGAGACAGGAATAGGGTTCAGGGGTATGGTTCAGGGACAGGAGAAGGGTTAGGGTTCAGGGGTATGGTTCAGGGATAGGGGTAAGGTTCAGGGACAGGGGTATGGTTCAGGGGTAGGATTCAGGGACAGGAAAAGGGTTCAGGGTTCAGGGGTAGGGTTCAGGGACAGGGGTAGGGTTCAGGGGTAGGGTTCAGGGACAGGGGTAGGGTTCAGGGGTAGGGTTCAGGGACAGGAATAGGGTTCAGGGTTCAGGGGTAGGGTTCAGGGACAGGGGTATGGTTCAGGGACAGGGTTATGGTTCAGGGACAGGAATATGAATAGGGTTCAGGGACAGGTATATGGTTCAGGGTTCAAGGACAGGGTTCAGGGACAGGAATAGGGTTCAGAGACAGGGGTACGGTTCAGGGACAGGGGTATGGTTCATGGTTCAGGGTTCAGGGACAGGAATAGGGTTCAGGGACACAGGTAGGGTTCAGAGTTCAGAGACAGTGGTAGGATTAGGGGATAAGGTTCAGGGACAGGGGTATGGTTCAGGGACAGGGATAGGGTTCAGGGTTCAGGGACAGCGGTAGGGTTAGGGGACAGGGTTAGGGGACAGAGAGAGAGAGAGAGAGAGAGAGAGAGAGAGAGAGAGAGAGAGAAAGTGAGAGAGAGAGAAAGTGAGAGAAAAAAGGATAGGCTACGACAACCGAGAACAGGTAGGCTGCTACTTTATATTCTGAATGGAGCTGATGACGAGTGCAGCATCAATTAGCCTAGCTACCTAGCTAGCTAGCGTAACTAGCTTCTCCCAACTTAATACAGTCAAGACAGGTACTACGTAATCATATTGAATGAAAAATAACCTAGATTATGGCAGCTATTAGTATACTATAGCACAAGCCGGCTTGGTTGATTGCTCTGTCGTCTCTCCCTCCCTCCTCCCTGTGTCACTCGCTCACATTCACAGTAGCCTACACACAGCACAGCCCCTGCTAGAGCGTCACCTCTCTCTACCTCACACTTTATCAACTCTGGTTAATAAAGTAGCTTAAACACTTTTCTGCTGCTTCCCTCACTCGGATTTGACCTGGGTCTGGATCCGACTAGGTCTATACTAGTCTAGTTGTCCTCGGGTCCGTTTGGAACGTGTTTCTATATTTTAAAAATGTATTCATGCATATCGGCTCCGAATGGGAAAGCCCCAGGTTCATCTTGGTACGGGTCCAAGAAGTTGGAGACCTCTAGTCTGACATGTTATAGGTTCTAAAGGTTGGATTTGATTGGAGCTCATCCAGTATTAGCGATGACGCTAAACTAACCCTGTTGAAACCTCTGTGTTACTGTGAGTAGAGATGGCTAACTAGTTGCTAGCTGGGTGTGGTTCATGAAGCAGCAGCCTCACCCAGTAGAGAACATCAGTCCAGCCCTCCATGGTGATACAC
The DNA here is from genome assembly GCF_057628025.1 of Oncorhynchus mykiss. Lineage (NCBI taxonomy): Eukaryota > Metazoa > Chordata > Actinopteri > Salmoniformes > Salmonidae > Oncorhynchus > Oncorhynchus mykiss. Next base: position 58,193,042 of record NC_143037.1, read on the forward strand.
TGGAAAACAGTAAGCATGGCAAACAGGAAGTTGTCAAAGTTGGTGATGCCACCGTTGGGGCCATGCCATCCCTCTCTACACACAGTCCCATTCATCATGCATTGGCGCCCATGGCCTGACATTGCACACGGAACAGGCTCCTCCTCTGCCAGAATGCCTACAGGGATATAGAAAGAGAGAGAGGAAGGGAGAGATATGGGAGAAAGAGGGAAGGAGAATAGTTAGAAGTTACTAAACATGGACAACAATAACGCACCGCATGGAATGCCAGCTTAGTAAACAATGACACAAAACATCAGAGGGCAACAAGAATATCAAATACAGTCAGAGGTGTGAAAAAACACTTGGACGCACAGAGAAGTGTGGCTTTTTATTCCTTTATAAAGCAAACCATTTTGTCTAGTTTAGCTTACATACTCTTGTTTACAGATACACATTTTATATGTATACATGTATAGTGTACAGTACAGTGTTTAACACATTATTCTTATGGGACACTAGCACATCAGAGGCATTTTTTTTCTCTCTCTCTCACACACACACACACACACACACACACACACACAACCTTTCTCACTGTCCCTAACTCCCTGCTGATGTTGCATGCAAATTACATTCATAATCACACACATTACATTCATAATCACACACATTACATTCATAATCACACACACATTACATTCATAATCACACACACATTACATTCATAATCACACACACATTACATTCATAATCACACACATTACATTCATAATCACACACACATTACATTCATAATCACACACATTACATTCATAATCACACACATTACATTCATAATCACACACACATTACATTCATAATCACACACACATTACATTCATAATCACACACATTACATTCATAATCACACACATTACATTCATAATCACACACACATTACATTCATAATCACACACACATTACATTCATAATCACACACATTACATTCATAATCACACACATTACATTCATAATCACACACATTACATTCATAATCACACACATTACATTCATAATCACACACACATTACATTCATAATCACACACACATTACATTCATAATCACACACACATTACATTCATAATCACACACATTACATTCATAATCACACACATTACATTCATAATCACACACATTACATTCATAATCACACACATTACATTCATAATCACACACACATTACATTCATAATCACACACACATTACATTCATAATCACACACACATTACATTCATAATCACACACATTACATTCATAATCACACACACATTACATTCATAATCACACACATTACATTCATAATCACACACATTACATTCATAATCACACACATTACATTCATAATCACACACACATTACATTCATAATCACACACATTACATTCATAATCACACACATTACATTCATAATCACACACACATTACATTCATAATCACACACACATTACATTCATAATCACACACACATTACATTCATAATCACACACACATTACATTCATAATCACACACACATTACATTCATAATCACACACATTACATTCATAATCACACACATTACATTCATAAATTCACCCCCTGCAGTTCCACTTCATCTGCTCAACTGACATGGCTTACATCTCCTTTCATCCATAATCGCTTCTAATAGCATGATGATGAGAAGGAGTCCCAGGTAAGTGCCTTTCTCAAGGGCAAACATCAGCATAGAGCCCCGGATTACAGCTAGCAGAGATCTGGGTCTACCCTGCCCTGAACTGCCCTGTATTGCTGCTTCTAAACTACCACAGGGATGTAAACAAGCAAGTAACAAAGATAAAGAGCAATACACATGTTGTCCATCAACTCCCCACTATTAAACCAGATTATTGTAGCTGAGAAATGAAACAATGTCATCTAGCTTTCATATACATGTTTCATATAGATCCCCCTGATTGACTGGAAGTAATATTCATTCATATTCATTCATATTCAGGGACTGAGTGCTAGAATAAGGGTCATGATTGTCAGCAGATTAAATATTGAATCAAAGCCGATTTCAACTAGTGAGTGACTGAAGTCTTGGGGTTTGTACAGACAGATGATTCATATCAGTCACAAAAGGATTGAGCCTAGTGTTTTTCTACAGTATTGGTTATCAGTAATGCTGCGTTTAGATGCACGAGGTAGACGGCAAACAGGATGCCATTGGTTTCAATGAGAGAACGACATAGATGCCGCTGGGGGCTGGCGGTGAATGCCTTCAGCCACCACGTAAGACAGGATGCCATTGGTTTCAATGAGAGAACAACCCAGATGCCGCTGAGGGCTGGCGGTGAATGCCTTCAGCCACCACGGTAGACAGGATGCCATTGGTTTCAATGAGAGAACGACCCAGATGCCGCTGAGGGCTGGCGGTGAATGCCTTCAGCCACCACGGTAGACAGGATGCCATTGGTTTCAATGAGAGAACGACCTAAATGCCGCTGAGGGCTGGCGGTGAATGCCTTCAGCCACCACGGTAGACAGGATGCCATTGGTTTCAATGAGAGAACGACCTAAATGCCGCTGAGGGCTGGCGGTGAATGCCTTCAGCCACCACGGTAGACAGGACTGCCGCCAGAGTTAAAATATTGAAACTTTTGCCGTCTGCCATAGCATTGTTTTCTACCGGATGTTGATTTGCACTGATTGTTTACTGAAATCACTATAGCAACACACACCATTGTGCAGGCTTGCTTTTTCCGGCACCATCTTCCTTGCTTTCTTGTCCCGCTATTCCGACTGGTACAACTTTTTTTTGCATCCATCATCTAAATGCAGCATAACTTTTGTCTGTCTTTTTATGTAGAGCTGACGTGCATCAAAATATGGAAAGAGTTTAACTTGTGACAGACAGAGGAGGACTGAGATGGACAGATTACGGACGCAGGTCCTTACCGGTGCCCACCAGGTAGCAAGTGGCGTGCATCTTGCCGATGAAGAGTTCCAGGCCGATGATGGCATAGATGATGATGACGAAGAGGACTAGCAGAGCGATGTGGAGCAGAGGAACCATGGCTTTAATGATGGCGTTCAACACTACCTGTAAACCTGACAGAGACAGAGAGAGAGGGCTCAGATACACACACACACACACACACACACACACACACACACACACACAGTATAATGCTATGCGGACATAACAAACCTAATTCTAAACTATTTATTGATGTTTATGCCTATGGATTTCAGACTGTGCACAGGTATCAATGAAAATGTCTAATTGAACTAGAGACATATGAAGATTTTAATTCTAAAATGTTACAGTATATATTTATTTTCAGAAATGCAGGTAAATGAGCTTTTATTGCTGAAAGAAATGATGAAAGAGAGAGTGAAAAAACACACCATTCTAATTATGTAACGGGGTTGTTCAATGACATGTATTTGTTTTAAGTCATTCACTTGATGGTTTCATTTCAGAGAGACAAATAATCATATTTTTCCCAAAATGCTATATATCCACCTCACTCACAGTGACGTAAGTAGTACTGCTAGGTTTTACACAGTCAAATGTAACAAATAACCACATTTTAATAAAGCAATGTACAAATTATACAATTGTGACATCAATATATGTTTTATTTTTGTAATTATAATTCAATACATTAATATGGGATCTGTATGTAAAACATTTGACATGTTAGTCATTTAGCAGAAGCTCTTATCCAGAGTGACTTTGAGTAAGTGCATTCATCTTAAGATAGCTAACAATTATCACAATCAAATATTCCATTCTAGCTAAACAATGGATATATAGCATTTTGTCCGCCCAAAAAACATTTTCATACACATCTAAAATCTATGAATGAATTATCTGAGAATAGTCATATTTTACACACACATGAAGGTTCCCATAAGCAATATTTTAAAAAGATGAAAAAAAAAAATTGGTGTTTGGCATTTTGGAAATAAACTCTTCATATGGTATAAACATGGTAACATATCTCCATAGTGAAGACATGTTCTGGCACAATGGCGACTCACTGGGTACTCCTGAGACAAGACGGAGGGGGCGGAGCACACGGAATGCTCGGAGGGCCTTGACGTCAAAGCCTCCTGGTTTACCCCCCTGAGCCCCCGCATCACCCTCTTTGGTTATCACCTCCAGAACTACACTGAACAACCTGTGAGGGAGGAGAGAGGGGAAGGAGAGATAAAGAGAGAGAGAGAGAGAGAAAGAGAGAGAGAGAGAGAGAGAGAGAGAGAGAGATAAAGAGAGAGAGAGAGAGAAAGAGAGAGAGAGAGAGAGAAAGAGAGAGAGAGAGAGAGAAAGAGAGAGATAAAGAGAGAGAGAGAGAGAGAGAGAGAGAGAGAGAGAGAAAGAGAGAGATAAAGAGAGAGAGAGAGAGAGAGAGAGAGAAAGAGAGAGAGAGAGAGAGAAAGAGAGAGATAAAGAGAGAGAGAGAGAGAGAGAGAGAGAGAGAAAGAGAGAGAGAGAGAATGAGATAGAGAGATAAAGAGAGAGAGAGAGATAAAGAGAGAGAAAGAGAGAGAGAGAGAAAGAGAGAGAGAGAGAGAGAGAACGAGAGAGAGATATAAAGAGAGAGAGAGAGAGAGAGAGAAAGAGAGAGAGAGATAAAGAGATAAAGAGAGAGAGATAGAAAGAGAGAGAGAGAGAACGAGAGAGAGAGAGAGAAAGAGAGAGAGACAAAGAGAGAGAGAAAGAAAGAGAGAGAACGAGAGAGAGAGAGAGAGAGAGAACGAGAGAGAGAGAGAGAAATATCACAAAGGTCAGACACACAGAGAAATTGATGACATCATTGTAACATACAGCTCTGAGTCATAGGGCTGTCTGAGAATCAGGTGACAGTGCATTGATGTATCTTAATGGTATTTTCTGGGCCATCTACTGTAGTGTGTATGGGTGTGTGTGGTTTATTGTCACATACACCAAACAGGTGCAGTGAAACGTGTTGTTTAATCCCCCTTTATCTCTCTATGTTTACATTCAGTGTTTCACACCTCGTCCTCAGTTTACACTGGAGCTCCACGAGGAAGCTGTGCAGGATATAAACGTCACCCTGACCACCACACAAGGTCTCTCTCTGTGTGTGTGTGTGTGTTTCCCCTGATTAACACACCCCAGAGTCTGTCTGCCAACACACCCCTCAATATAATTATATATTTCTGTCAATAATGAGTGTAGGAAAATATAATTCAAATGATATCAACTACCATTACAGAAAGCCACTGAAACAAGAGAAAATAACGAGAAGAATACCCTTCAAGGAACGCTCAGCTCTTCCCAGATATACAGTACCAGTCCAAAAATTGGACAACCTACTCATTCAAGGGTTTTTCTTTATTTGTATTATTTTCTACATTGTACAATAATAGTGAAGACATCAAAACTATGAAATAACACATGGAATCATGTAGTGACCAAAAAGGTGTTTAACAAATCAAAATCTATTTTATATTTGAGATTCTTTAAAGTAGCCACCCTTTGCCTTGATGACAGCTTTGTACACTCTTGGCATTTTCTCAACCAGCTTCATGAGGTAGTCACATGGAATGCATTTCAATTAATAGCTGTGCCTTGTTAAAAGTACATTTCTTTCCTTCTTAATGCGTTTGAGCCAATCAGTTGTGTTGTGACAAGGTAGGGGTGGTATACAGAAAATAGCCCTATTTGGTAAAAGACCAAGTCCATATTATGGCAAGAACAGCTCAAATAAGCAAAGAGAAACGACAGTCCATCATTACTTTAAGAAATGAAAGTCAGTCAATGTAGAAAATGTAAAGAAATATGAAAGTTTCTTCAAGTGCAGTCGCAAAAACCATCAAGCAATATGATGAAACTGGCTCTCATGAGGACCTCCACAGGAAAGTAAGACCCAGAGTTACATTTGCTGCAGAGGATAAGTTCATTAGAGCTACCAGCCTCAGAAAATGCTTCACAGAATACAAATAACAGACACATCTCAACATCAACTGTTCAGAGGAGACTGTGAATCAGTCCTTCATGGTCAAATGCTTCAAAGAAATCACTACCAAAGGACACCAATAAGAAGAAGAGACTTGCTTGGGCCAAGAAACACGAGCAATGGACATTAGACCAGTGGAAATCTGTCCTTTGGTCTGATCCAAATTTGAGATTTTTGGTTCCAACCGCTGTGTCTTTGTGAGACGCAGAGTAGGCGAACAAATGATCTCTGCATGTGTGGTTTCCACCATGAAGCATGGAGGAGGAGGTGTGATGATGTGGGGGTGCTTTGATTTGTTCAAACATTTTTTGGTTAGTACAAGATTCCATGTGTGTTATTTCATAGTTTTGATGTCTTCACTTATATTCTACGGTGTAGAAAATAGTAAAAATAAAGAAAAACCCTTGAATGAGTAGGTGTGCCCAAACTTTTGACTGGTACTGTATCATGGGATCCAGCATTATGTAGTAGGCTACACTAAGTATTTTTTTTCCCATTTCCTTTTTTAAAATCAGAAGCGAGTGTGTGACTTCCTCCTGACCAGAACCCAAATCCTAAAACCATGTGACAGACAACAGGATCTCAGGTCATTCACAGAGGTACTACCGTGTGTGTGTGTGTGTGTGTGTGTGTGTGTGTGTGTGTGTATGTGTGTGTGTGTGTGTGTGTGTGTGTGTGTGTGTGTGTGTGTGTGTGTGTGTGTGTGTGTGTGTGTGTGTGTGTGTGTGTGTGTGTGCGTGTGTGTGTGTGTGTGTGTGTGTGTGTGATTGCCAGAGCCTCTTGTTGTTACTGGATGTGGTGAAGAGACTTAAGCCGATGATCCTTCTTGATCAAATAGTGACTGATACACAGGGAGGGTGAATTGTTGCATGTGTGTTTTCCCTCTGAATATGTTGCTGTGTGTTTGTGTGTTCTACAGTGTTTTTCATTACATAACATCTTACAACATACTTGTGTTTATGTTAAAATTTTTGTAACCTTTCAGTGTTCAGTGCTCATTCAGTCCACCAGACTGGGCTTTATTTTGGGCCTTGGGCATCAGCAGGATCTGACATAGTCATGTGTGTACATGCATGCGCGTGTGTGTGTGTGTGTACGCACCTGAGTGTGTGTGTGTGTGTGAGTACATGCATGTGTGTGAGGAATGTGGTACTTACCCTACTATGACAATGACAAAATCTAGCATGTTCCAGCCATTCCTTACGTAGGAGTTCTGATGCATGACTAAACCATACGCTATGATCTTCAGAAAGGTCTCTATCGTAAAGATGATCAGGAAGGCATATTCTACTGTTTCCTGTGGGGAGGGAGGGAAAGAGAGGGTGAGAAAAAAAGACAGAGGGGGCCATTGGACATCACAGATGTGAATAATAACAGTGTTTCCCTCAGATTTTCTTTCAGCAGCGGTGGCAGAATTAGCGAAGGTGGGGGTGTGGTGAGCGATTCGGGTCTTCCTGGGGCATACATCTACATTATCATTAAACAACATATATATATTTGCAATGGCGGCCATAATTTACAATATAGGGGACACAGTGCATAAATAAAAACAACAAATTGGTTCATTGTGCAGTAAGCAGGAAGTAATGGTTGAGCCAACAGGTTTAAACTGTACTGGGGAAAAGAGAGAGAACAGGTTTAAACTGTACTGGGGAAGAGAGAGAGAGAGAGAACAGGTTTAAACTGTACTGGGGAAGAGAGAGAGCGAGAGAGAGAGAGAGAGAGAGAGAGAGAGAGAGAGAGAGAGTTCCGGAGTTCCAAATTGAGCAGCTGCTGAAAAATGAGCTCCTGTATATATTGAGATTTAAATGGTTTTTTAGAGTGAAGTACATCGAAAAAATCAAAAGAAAACTGCAAGACTCAATAGAAGACAATACAAGCAACAAACCAAAAAGACAGGATTTCGAAAAAGTAACTATTTTTTATAAAATTATACAGTTATCTTAGCTAGCTGAATTGTTAGCTGAATTGTTTACATGTTGCTAAGCAGTTGCTAAGGACTCTCCTGGAAGAAGCTAGCTAGCTTACAAAGAATAACAAAAAAATATCTAGTTAACAGAAGAAAGGAAGACAAAATAAGGACAGAAGAAAAAAGGAAAAGAAAAAAGGATAACAAAGTGAAACAGTCCTCTGAAGAAACAAGAGAGAAACAAGAGAGCATTATACAAGAAACAGCACTTCTATTGCAACATTGTAGCCAACATCACCAGCGTTGCTATGGAAATTGTTTACCCACCAGACATCCAAACAGAGAAAGCTAAGAAAAGTTTCAAAGGTTTGTTGATGGGACAGAACCATGAATGCCTGTTTGCAGATCTTACCAGTTACAAAACAAGAGCAAATTTAATTTTTAATACCAATCGAGGGAACATATGGAAAAAGGTTATTTGCAACCATTTCCCTTTCTCAAAAAAGAGGGGCATCAGCCAAGGATGTCAGATCAGCATTTTTGAAGAAGCTGACCAGAGCAACACATATCAAACAGTAAACTTATATAATAATGGAACTGTATTGATACAAGGCAATGATTCAAGCCTCCAGGCTTTTGAGAATAGGTTTGCTACCCTAAAAGAAGACGCTGACATCATCTCAGAAAATGAGGAAAAAGTCAAGGAGGGAGATGGAGAAAAGCAGACCCCAATGGTCTCTGTGACCCAGCAGGAAGCCCTCAACGTCCCTTTACCTACCTCACCTGCAGCAGACAGAGTCAAGGACATGACAATTTCAATAAGAACACCTGCTATGCAACGTTTCCACAACACCCTCTCTCTAGTCGAAGCAGAGGTCATAGAACTCAGAGAGAACAAGCTTCAAGAGGAGGACACTGTCCAGAAACTCAAAGAAGAGATGAAACAGTTCAGGGAGGAGAGCAGAGCATCCATAGCTAAATTAGAAAGCAGAATGGACAAGCTGAGTCAGACAAATGATGACCTCAGAGACCATCTGAGCACAACAAGAAAGGAGCTCGAACAAAAAGAGAGGTACATTGACACCCTCAACCGGCAGAGAGTCATTGTGTCCTCTGCATCTAGAGAACATGTCCACCAGCTTGGTACAACACAAGCAAAACCTGAGACCAGCATGGCCTCCACTACACAGCCGGATGACACTGCACCAGCCTACCAGTCTGCTCCAGCCCAGGTCAACCTACCAGCCTCCCAGTCTGCTCCAGCCCAGGTCAGAATACCAGCCTCCCAGTCTGCTCCAGCCCAGGTTAACCTACCAGCCTCCCAGTCTGCTCCAGCCCAGGTCAACCTACCAGCCTCCCAGTCTGCTCCAGCCCAGGTTAACCTACCAGCCTCCCAGTCTGCTCCAGCCCAGGTCAACCTACCAGCCTCCCAGTCTGCTCCAGCCCAGGTCAGAATACCAGCCTCCCAGTCTGCTCCAGCCCAGGTTAACCTACCAGCCTCCCAGTCTGCTCCAGCCCAGGTCAGAATACCAGCCTCCCAGTCTGCTCCACCCAGACAATCACCCACAACTGCAATTCTA